>NC_092199.1:19472859-19665101 GCF_043641665.1 Enoplosus armatus
TTTGACCTCAGAGCCTCCCTTGTGAGGAATTTGGAAATTGGAGAGAGTCTGGACGGGACGCACACCCTGAGTTGGCAAAATAAACTGCACTGAAAGCAAGGAAGTTACTACTACTAATGCTACTGTATACAGTCCAAACAGTCCCAATCATTTTAGGGAGCCCAGATCATCCTCTCTATGAGGCATTTGGCCTTCTCTGTTCAGGTCGGAGGCACAGGGTCCCCAGGGCAAAGTGCAATAGAATGTTCCCTTTGTCTCTCATGCAATAAACATGCTTAACCTGCACAAAATGTATCTGTTACCTTGCACCTGTGCACTACGTGCTCGCACTTTGTCTCATCCAATCCGATACAAATACGTCTTTTTATGGACTTTATCGTTGTATTGTTATGTGTGGGCTGTCATTGCTTATCTGTGCTCCGTCCCCCAGTGGGACAATACGGAACTAAGCTGGACTGAACTGATAGTTTACACGTTATAAAGAAAAGATGTAGGGACGTCAGGATGAAAAGATTTAGATATTTTCTTGTTTCTTGTTTCGTCACTAAACCCTAAAAAAAATAAATAAATGCTTATCAAAGGAATTTTGTACAGCACTTGATAAACCAAGTAATTGAATGTGTCCTTGGAAACATCTTTGGTTTTGTTTTTTAATGTCGCAATTAATGTCAGTGTTTCCTCCCAGCGTAGGGTTGAACTCGCACAACACACAAACTGAACCAACAGACCATAATGTTCATATTTCAGAGGATATCAGCAAATGATTTATTAGAAAAACCCAATCTAAAAAGCGTTGTGGTTTACTGTTCATGCACGAGGAAACAGACTTCACTGTTAGGCCACTTTAGAAGTGATGTGTCAAATTTAAAGGATAAGGCAGGTTTTATTATATACGTTCCTTATTGTCCGCAAACCCCCACGAAAAGACCGAAACCAGCAATGTGTCGGCGCATCTCTCAATACGGTCGGGAATTTGGCAGCTGCAAACTTGAGTCTTTAACATATGTTACTCAATCAGGAGGAAATAATGCATTTGTTGGGGACTATTTTCAGCAGGGGAGCAATACACATTTGGTGTTCTAGTGATTATTTTATGCAGCAGGGCGCCTATACTGTGTGTTCATGGTAATGAACAACAATGGAGCTCTGTGGCAGATGTATCAGACTTTGGATGCAACGTCTCAGCTGTGATGAAGGTTATCTCCTCTAATTAGTTCATATGACTGGGACATGGACAACCCAGGCACCTCATTATTTGCACTGCCACTAACATTTGAACGCTACCGCCTATGGCTGTGTATGTGTGGATCCGCTGTTTGATCTCTGTTTAAGCACCACATGGGTCCAGAGTACAGCACTGCACCCGGGGGGGGGGGGTGGGTGGAGTTGGACTTGAGTTCGGAGTTGATTTAACAACAAAATGAAAGTCGATTGTGTGCTCTCCACATCTATCTGTTCTGTATACACTCCCAGACACACTTCAATCAGCTGCAGGTCCCCGCTCAGTATGTGGTCTGCATTTCCTCCTCTCAGGTCGCCGGCAGCACCCGCCCCCCCCACGCGCCGCTGTCATGTTTTCTTGGCCTGGTTAGAGGAGTGCGCGCTCGCAGGCTGTGATTTGGGGTGTTTCGGATGAAGGAGAGACGTGGCCCGGCGTGTGCATCGGGTGTGCACAGCAGCACGCGGCAGGACGATTAGCGGGGGAAGTGGGTCAGAGTTAGTCCTCTGCAGTCTCACGGCACAGACATGCAGGCAGCATGATGCACAGGACTGCCTCCATCTTAGCTTTACAAATGGCTCTCATGGCATTGATGAAAGCAAAACTGTAGAAAAGCTGGGGGGGGGGGGGGGCAATCATAAGGTTTTCCTGTCATTGCAACATTTAGAATATTCCAATTAATTAAGCTATATCGGATGTGTGATTTTCCACGTGATGCCGTCTGCATGCAGCCCTTTACAACTTGTTTGCAGAACTTCTCCCTCTCTTCTTCCCATTGATGGATCCCCTCTCAAAGAGCTGGTAATGACATCTCGGGGGAGGAAGCTCTGTAGTCTCGTGTCTTACATGGTTTTAGGGCTCAGCTGAATGGGGTGGGGGGGGGGCTCTTCAGGGCCTATGCCAATACTGATGTTGCTCAAAAGAAAGCGGCCATTAAAGTGGTCTTTATTACTGTGTTTGACCACTTTCAGTAATTGCAAGCTTCGGCCCGGAGTTGTATTCGTGGCAGGATACGTTTTGTTATTCGATCTCTTTAGCGTACACTTCCAGCACAAAACGGACTAAAAACTAAGTATCAAGCTGTCGACAGTAACAAAGTAATACATATTCCCTGATGGGAAGAATAAAGCAGGGAGACGGGGGGAAAAAACATTCCGCAGTTTGACTTGAACAACATAATATTGCAATACACATCTGCTTTAACATGTTGCTCTGTGAGCGCGCTTTTGAAATGACATTTCCTTCATCACTGGTCATCATCACCTGAACACAAACTGCCCTCTGCTAATGTTTGGGGAACAATCTGTTTTAGGTCTCTACGTGCAGTAACTATTTAAAGTTTATTAGATATTAAATCTATCTATCTATATATTTTTTAATATAGAATGGAATGCAATATTTTGAGGGGTTTTTCTTTTTTTACTCCTGTGACTCGTGACTTGATAAACAGTCCGTTGCTATTTTCTATTGTGTGCCGGATTTATATTAGTTGTATATGTGTATGCCTCTGCAAAGTAACTCAAATATGGTTTTAAAAAAACAAACAGTATTTTTTAATTTGAGGTGCCTTAGAGTCCAAATACTTGTATCATATGAAAGAAGGCGCCCGTAGTAATGAACCCATTATTTTGGTTTTATGGCCCCCAATTTTACTGTTGTAGTTCGCTCTCGCCGCTCTTATCACTGTTGCCCAGCACCAAGCAGCAGACGGACAAGATAGTGGCGCATTTAGCAGCAGCCAGATATCTCTTGTCTGAAGTTGGTTCAGAACAAAAACCAGACTTAAAAGAGAGCAAATGTTGAGCTTACATTCAACGAGTGGCCAGAAACACACACAACCCCCCCCCCCCCCAACTCCCTAATGAATGCTAATGTTGCTCTGTAACTTCTGGATGCTGTTTGCTAACAAGTTCGCCATGTCACCTTATATTCTGATAATATGCCAATGTTGTTCTTCTGCAGTTCCCAAGAAGGGGGGGGGGGGGCGAAAAACTCAATGAATGCTGCTTAAGCTAATGCCAATTATACAATAAGTACGTACTCCAAGCAATTTTCACAAAATCAGATGAAGATATGGAGTTCTATTAAAAGGCAAACTTCCCGTATTGGAAAAGTAATTTCCTCTTCTAACTCTAATTGAATAATTAGCTCTTTTTTTATATATATATATATATAAGTAATGGAAAGATGACTTTCCGTTCCGTCATTAACAGCGAGCTAGGAAACGGCCTCATGTCCTCAGCCACAAAGGACTCCCTCATACCACTCTCTAACTGGGTCACCAGCTCCGTGATCGTTCCTCCAAATGCTACCTGTGTGAGGTACATGGGTCTGATCTGACCAAATCAGGCTGGTGTAATTGATGAAGTCAAGCCAGCGCCCATTAGGGCCCCCTCTGAGTCTTTGCTGCTGATGAAGACGAATTATTTCACCTAACGAGGTTGCTAGACTTCCTGGGAGGCGCACATGCAAGTCAGTAATAAGAGTGCAGTTACTGGCGGGCCTGTCACGCCAGCAATCCCTCACCAACACACACGGATGTTCGCAGCAGGTGCACGACACGAAAACATCATTTTTTTTGGGGGGGGGGGGGGGGGGTTGGCTGGCTGGCAGCTGGGAAAGAGCAGACAAGTTTCCTGACAGTCGTCCTGGAAGTCGTCTTCCTGACAGACTGGCAGATGAGACTAAAGAAAGCCGCGCTGTAGATATCAATCCAGCGTACTGGGCTCTGCGGGGGGGGGAGAACGGGACTGATGCTGTGGGAGAACAGACAGAGCCGGAGAGGAGCGTGATACACTGTAATATGATGACTGATGGGGAAACCTACTTCTGCTACTGCTAATGATAATAATAATAATAATAACAGTACACCAAAGCACCTGAAAGTGCACTCAGCCATGGAGTTGAGGACCTGCTATGACACTAAAAACACTGGTCCACCAGTTTCATTTTTTAAATGGATGAATTTCGGGATACGACATGAAGTAAACTCTCATTATATGACCAGTCTAAGTAATCAACACAGTGTATGCTCGAGCTTTGGGCCAAAAAAAGCCAAAACAAAACGCAGTGGCTCAATGTGCCCAATGCACACCGGTAACTACCGAGTTCCACCTGAGTTTACTGCGATGTGCTCTCACAGTTATGCCAGAAAAGGCTTTACATAACTGTAAAATCGGGGGAGTTCCCCTTTTAAAACGACCCTGATGATGTAAACGCGACGTCATCAGGGTCGTCTCATCCCGGGCTCGGAGACGACACGTTTAGAACGGAAATCTGGCTTCACAGAGGCGTGTCGTTTCAAAAGATATTATTGGTTGTTTACCAGGCGGGGGGGGCGGGGGAGCTATATATATGGAGCTATATATGGAGCTATAAATATGCTATGGGTTGCATTGTGGGAAATGTAGGATCCGGTGTCTTTGGAGCTTTCCCACACTAGGGACTAAATGTTAGGATATCTCGGCCTTTTTTCTTTTTAAATCTGTCCCTTGTGAGACTCCCAATTTAATGGAAGTACAATACTAATATCACTGGATTGCCCCTTTAAACCAAATAGCCTATCTACATATGTTTTAGCAGCACATACGGGGACTTTCTGATTGCTTGGTGTGAATGACACAACAAAGGCACAACTACCTTTTATTTTATTTTATTTTATTTTATTTTTTTTTACAGGATATGACCTGAATTTAGCTGAATCATTCCACATCAGGGCCTTCTCGTGAGCTGCGTCCACCGTGACACCTTTGCGTGCGGCTCGCATGACTGCCGCTTGGAATCGACATGTTTTTCACTACTTACCTCTCATCCATCACGGCGGCCGACGGCCAGCCCGGGGCCCCCCGCTCATGTATCCCGCCAGCGCGGGGACGAGATAGATGCGAGTCCACCTGCTCCATCACTCCTCTCTTCCACTCACACGCTCCCTCTTTCTCCCATAATCCCGTATTTTTCGTCATTTCGCTCGGGTCTCTGGCCCTCTCTGGCTTGGGTGTTTCAGAAGGGAGAGATACATAACAGGGAGTCATTTTCCACAGTGGCACCTGTTTTTGTTTGAATCCTCGCTCTCGGTATTTCCAAGATAGTGGGCATCGCAAAACAGATATAAACCAGCACTTAGTCTCAGTCCCCTGATGCATTGCTGTCTTTTGTAGGGAAGGTGAAATGCTTTTAAGAAAGACGGTAAGAGAGCTCTGCTACCTTGTGCTGGCAGCACTTCTTTCCCGGGCAACCTGTTTCTCTCCTTCCCACGGCTGTGCGCCAGCAACAAGTTAATCTTCTGCTCAAATCCACACATTTAATACACTCAATTAATTCAGTTGCTAATGGTTTGCCAAAACCATTTTGACATTTCACCAACACCAGCCTCCGCAGTGGAACGTGTGTATGAGGAATTAGTCAGAATCAGGTGGCGGCGGTGGCGGCGGCGGCGGCGTCATCGCAGTGAACACAATGGAGATTACTACTATATGTGTGGCTGTAACATTTCCCATAAGAGAAGGTTTTTGTTGCAGCGTTGCTTACCTTCAACTGTCTCACCACAAAATTATACTTAATTAAATAATTGTACTTAAAAAAAACCCTAATAATTCCTTTGGAGCACCTCAAAGAACCTTCAGAACCTGCTGCCTGTCAGGTATCATCAAATAAAGTATTCAGCGATGATGCCCCTTGCCGATCTGCTGCATCGGTATCGGGGCCAATTTCTAAATTGATCATCTAAGTAAATCCTTATCTATTTCTGGTCCTCTGTGTACTGTGACTCTTTTAGCTTTTAATATGCCAAAAATATACCCAGCTGACTGGAACCTGGAAACGCTGGAATCTTTCCGAGAGGGGGGGGGGGGGGGCGGCAGAGCGCTACAAACGAATTAACAACAGCTAACAGTTTAAATTAATGGTGTTCACAGTGAGCAGGCAGTCATTTCTGGGGTGTTTCGACCGTATGTTGAAAGCTACATTCGAACTTCTGCACTTTGTCAGATTTGATCCGGGTTCAGATTTGAATCAGCAGAACTGGACTGTTTGGGACCATTGGACCGGGACCGGGAAAGAAGAATTTCCATGGTTAGCATGGCATACTGCATGGTTACACATCCAACAGCAACACACTACATGGTCAGTGCTTTTTCTACTGTCTAAGTAGCATGTTGTGGGATCTAGAGTCCACCCATGGGTCCCATAGGATCCTGATGTTTTTGTCCTGTGTTAGCCGGTCCACTTGAATCCACTTGGGCATCAGACATGAGGTACATCCCAAGTCTCTTGTTTGATATTTCCTTGCTCCTCGCCTGAACCGGAAGTCCGCCGTCTTGCAGGCCGTCCCTAAGCTCTTAATTCTGCTCACAGGATTCGAGGTGGGATCTCTGAGGAGATCAGCCTTCCCGGAATACTCAGCCCCTAAATCTGACACATTTAATTGCAGGGTGGATGCAATTGAGAGACTAGGGATGCACCCATGATGTCGGCTGTTGGGATAAGTCTGCCATTGGCCAGCTATTTCAGTCAGGAATTCTTCTCCCCTTCCCTCCCGCTATCTCCGCCCCCCCTCAATACCAGAATGAAAATGGGCTCAGCCAGACCTTTCTCCAAAGTGTGGAGATGGGCCGGGCTGTGCAAGACTGGACGTGATGAGACCCTGACCCGCTGCATGTTCCCCGCGGACATTTGTAACGCTTATTATTGAACAAAAGTCCAAGTGCCAAAGCGCAACCGCGTGAAGACATTTCTTCTTCACAGTAGCAAAAGACCTCAAGCAAGGTCGCCAGACTCCCTTTCCGAACTCGTCCTGTCCTACAGAGTTGCATTTAGTCATACTGATGACATAATGATGCATTTGGCAACGCGATCTGAGCTGTAGGGATGCACTTAAGGGACTGGACACAGTGCGGGAAAGGGTATTAAATATGAACGCCGCTGTCTTGCTAAAAATAATGACATTCCCATTTACAATATAAGATATCGACGTGGGTTCTTTCAGGCATTACAAGCACTGTACATAGTGTAATGGTTGCGTTCAAGTCACTTAAAGGTTTCAGCGAATATTTAATGGGACATTTTGTTCAGGACGTCCAAGCCTCTAAGGCTTGTAGATGCTTGTGTGTGTGTGTGTGTGTGTGTGTGTGTGTGAATGTATAGAAGAGGTAAAGAGAAATGAAGGCCGTTTGCTTTTACCCACTCAGAATCTCCTGAACACCTCCTCCTCTACATTTCTTCACACTCTATTCCTCTTTGTCGCTCTTTATTTTCCATTTTTCAGAATAATTACTAAATCTCGACAGGCGTCCTGTGTTTCTCTATCAGTCACGTCTTAGTGGACGGGTGGGGTTTTTTTTTTTTTCTTCCTATCCTCTCTATCAGTTCAATAGTTTCCCATTTTGTAAGGTTAGCGCCGCCGTAGATTGAAATACATTGCAGCAGCTCTCCAAATCCAATTGCGTGTGTCCATCTTCCTCAACCCCTTGTGCACAAGCAGAGTGGGATTCATAATGCCTGATGCTTTTATCTCTGCCAGGGTTTTTACAATAACTGAAATGCTACGTGCTACGCCTCTCTAAATGCACATCCACTTGGGTGTTATCTACCTTCCCCTTTCTCTTTATCCAATCCACCTGACTCTGCCTGCTCCCTTGAGGCGCTCTCGGCTTAGCGAGGAACAAAATATGTAAAAATAAATAAATAAATAATAATAAAAAAATAAAAAAATTGGGTCCCGGCTCTGGTTTTTTTGGGCATTTTGTACTGGCCCTAACAAGCTCTTTTCGCTATCAAAAATGACTTTACCTTGTGTGTCAACTTTAATATTTATTCAGCAAGACACGTCACGGACAATAAACTCCAGCAGCAGCTCCAATAGACTTTTCCAGTGGGTAGACTGTTGTGTTAAACTGTGCTGTGTTTTGTCATTGTGTGGCCTTTTCAGGGCAAGCGAGCAATACTCTCGCTTGATTAAGATGTAGATAACTGCTGCACTAATCGGCCCTCTTTCCTAACCCCCCCCACCCCCCACCCCCATTCTCTCACTCCATCTTTGTTCATTCGAACGTTGGCCAACCTGAACTTCTCCTCTTCACCTCCCCTTTCATTTGAGCTCAGGCCATTACGGCAGACAGTGAGCTAATGAACAGCAAATGGGAGAGGAGAACGGTATTAATCATCTCTGGGCCGGCCGCTCGCTCTATTATCATCCCGCTTCTTTCATCCAGGAGTAACCTTTCTGCTCCCACCGCCTCGTCTGCGGCTCATCGCTCGATGCCTGTGAGTGCTTTAAGGTTCCCCGCTGGTCGTAGAATATTTCTGGAGCATTAAGGAGCGTTTCTTTCTGACGTGTCGTCTGGGCAAGTCTGGAAATATCGACGAGTGTTCCAATTCGTTTCTTCGCCGGAATATACCAGAATGGAGATGAAGCCAGGCGGCTCATCCCCGTGGAATCTCCCCGAAGCTCTCGCATCCACGCCGTGCTATGTTCTAGGTTCTTATGTAAAATCCTGGAGCCAACGTGGAGCCGAAAGAACAAGCAGGCCGCGACAGAGAACGTCTCTCCACAGAATCTCCTCCACAAGCAGGACGTGACAAATTGAAAGCGGCGACTGAAATATAAACAGTTTCCTATTTTCACACCCTCCGTGATTTCATCGAAAATGAAGTCTTGGAATTCCGCTCAGCCGCTGTTAGCAGCCATTTGTATTTGAGCCTGACGGCATGTCTGATGCGGCCCGTTTTGGTTTATTCAGCAGTATAACTGACCCATCCCAAGCCGAGCTCCTGTGCTTTTTTGTAAAACGGCCAATTTGAGAATTCACGGATAACAACAATAATTCTATTTTAGCATTAAAGATATCATTTTGATTAAAGAGCTTGGCTTGCACATACTGGTGGATTAACCATTACAGAGACATCAGATATTTTGGTCATCAGCAATACTGTTCATTTAGAGCAGCGGTGGCAAACGCCTTACACTGGGTGGGGGTCTAATACATTTGTTAAGCACTGTATACTTGTATTTCTCCAAGTCGTCCGTGGTTGTTCAAGTTCTTGATCAACTGTCATTGGAGTATTGCGGGAGCGGGGCGGGGCTTATGATCAGTCAGTTATTTTCTATTTTCTTATTTGTCTTGGAGGTTTTACATCAATGCCACAGTGACGTTCAAAACATAAAGCTACAGCAGGTAATATTATTGAATTATAATCTTGGTTGAAATAACTCATTGTGACCACTGCATGCCACTAATAATATCGAATTGCAGGGCTCCTTTTAAAAGAAAGAATTAAAGCAGTTTATCACCGCAGCATGATGTGAGATAAAACAGGGGCACAGCTAAGTGGGGGGGGGGGAGGGGGTTCATTCCGCTCTTGCAGCTGAGAGTGGAGCAGACTTACAATCGATAGCCAAGGATCTTGCCTGTCTACGAGGGCCACTCCTCTCACTCCCGTCGCCGAAAGAATCCTTCGAAGCGGAATTGTGCTCACTCCTCGGGCGTGTGTGTGTGTGTGAATGGAACCTGCACACCCTCATGTGTGTCTGAATGTAGCCCCGCCAGCTCTCCATCTCCAGGCCGTGGAGGTGAAGGACAGGGTCGGGGGGAAAAGAGCGAGGGGCGCCTCGGGGTGGACGTGAGCCCGCTGCTAATGACGGCCGGGTGGACTCATACCAGTCTGAAATCTATAGTCCTGTCTTGCTCCGGCTCCTGTCCTTGGTTGGCCTACACCCCAACTTCCCACAACTCCATTTCTTTGGCATAATGATATCCTCTGTGTCTCTCGGCCTGTCTCGTTCTCCTTCTACACTTTTCTTATATGTGACTTTCTATGCTGTATGTCTTTGACTTTGACGCAACTCAACAATGACCTCACAAGTTGTGCTGGGTATCCGGCTTGTCGTTTTATTTCAGTCACTCCTCAGCAATCTGGCTGGAAATCAACCGCGGGTAAAGGTGTCGTCACTTAACTTTATTTAAATATAACATTTACAATAACAATAATACAATAATAAAACAGAACCGTGAAACCGTTTCATATAGATATCATTTCGCCGGAATGCCCATTTATCAAGTAATCTCGGCTGTCAAGTCTGCAGTTTCTAGTCTAAACGACGACTCCCCCCCCCCGTGGCTCTCACCTCCATCCTTATGATGAGGAACTGGTTCTCCTGCGCATCAAAGACAACATCCCACCTAGCCCGGGGGCCCTCACCGGTTTGCGACCAACAGATCCACAGTGGATGGCATCTCCACTGCCCTCCACTCAGAACGCTGTTTGTTGATTTCAGCTCATGAAACTGACTTTAGCACTCTTGAGACTTGAGTAATGCACTTTACAACTGGATACTGGACACAAACAGTGAGTCCAGTTCGGATTGTGTCTCTCGCAAGTCTCCAAAACCACTGGATTACCACTTTAATACCATTAGGTTTGAGCAGTAGTAGTAATAAATGTTAAATGACTTGACGGTTTTCTGTCAATTGCTCTATTTAATGTCTTGTGTATGTTTATGTTGTTGGCTTAAGTGCATTGCGTTGGACATAGTGGCGATATCGTAACTATATTATTTACCGTATTGAAATCGTTGATTGTAATGTGCATTATTTATGTGGAAATTGGCAGATGATGGCGATCCAAACGATAATCAAGTCATTTAGTGGCTTTCAATCGTGGTAACATTGTTGAGCGTCAACTCCTGTTTCCGAGGTTCGGTTGGCCAACGTGAAAGACGAGCCTCCGAAATAAGTGGAAAAAATCCGCAGCTCCGTGAAAACGGAGCTGAAGGTGATGAAGGATATGATGATTGAAAGCTCCAGAGCAGCTAAATGGGACTCGTAATGAGATTGTCTTCTCTATTAGTCAAACAACATTTTACCCTCCAAACAGGTGACATCATTCGATGCCACCTGCAAAGTGTGAAGCACTTTGCAGCCTTTGTTACGGTTGCTCTGATAGTACCGTTTAATATTATTATAATTAATACCTAGGAAATGGCTGCAATCACTGGCTTCCTAACAGTATCGCATCAGATTCATTTTATCAGGAGAAAATCTGCACTTGTTTTTAGAGATGTTTCAATTACCTGTTTTTTTATTTTTTTTTATCAGGGCAGGCTTTTAAGGTTTTCTGAGCAGTAGCTGTTTTGTAAATGCTCTGAAATGTTAAGAGCATTTGCGGATGTAGATCAGGGCATGCTGTTGCACTCAGTCTCAATATATATTTCAAAATAACACAATGGCCGTGGTGCCGGCATGGCCATTGAGTGCCCCTGCCGGCAGAGAAAAGGCATGGGCAGCAGGTGATCAGAACAGTTTTTTTTTTTGGTTTTCTTTCTTTAGAGCTGTTTGTGCACAATGTGCATAGAAGTGGCGCATACTCCCGGCGAATACGTGTTAGAATAAAAGGTTGAAACATAACACGGTGCCTGCCGACATCGGGAGCAATCTGTGTTTGCTGTGCTGTCACCTCCTCCCGTGGAGACACTCGGAGGAGTGAGCGCCACAGTGCAGACGTGGATCACTAATGACAAATGAAGGACAGGCAGCTCCATCACACCTTGAATCTCCCTGCGACAAAATGGTGGTTATGTTGCTTCCAGTTTCCACTGTCGCTGTCAGATTTCTCCCCCTCCCTCATTTCTTTTTCTTTTTTTTTTTGTTGTTTTTTAGAACAGCGACACAAAGTGGCTAACTAGTCCTTTGGACAGGTAAACAGCCAGCGGAAGCCTTCATTATGTTCCTGTGACAGAAAAAATCGGGCTAAAAGGAAAGCCACCAATGGGCAAAATGCCGAAAAATAGCCGAACCCCCCCACACACACACACTCTGTTTGGCTTTCTGTGCAGTACTCCATGTGCAGGGAGCGTCTCTCTCTCTCTCTATGCAGTATACAGTGCATGTGAGGTGTCAGCAGTTTCAGCTGAATATACAGTCCCCCTCTATAAAGGAAGGCTTGAAGATCACAGGGATGTTCCCTGCTCCTTGATGTTTGCTTAGTTCTGCTGGGGTTTTTTTTTTTGGGGGGGGGGGGGGTTTTCCTATTTTTCCTCAGTAATAAAGTCAGCTCTGCATTGCACAGTTCACAGCAGTCTCATCCCACTTCAGTCGTTTGGGATGCTTAGCTCTGAAACGCGACTATGACCAAGTTGCAGCTCTGTCACAAAATGCAGCCTTTAATATGTGAACAAAAGTTCTAGACCTTTACTGGCTGCAATTGTTCTCAGATTACATAAAGCCATCAGTTATGTTTATTAGTAGAGGATCATTAATAAGACTTACATTGCGTGATGATGTAAGTCATACGATCTGGCTTGACTAATGCTGCTGAGATTTGATTTTCTGCGTTGTTCGCAGTCTGCAGCCAAGCCCAGAATAACACAACCTGGATGTCAAATGGGAAAGCCACGCGTGCACTATTTCCCGAGCGGTGCATCACCCCCCCCCCACACACACACTCTTCGTTTCAACTATGTTTAGCTGCGGAACACACAACGTCCACGTGCGGCGTAGCTGCGGCTGGAAAGGGTCAATCTGCTCCGCTTTCACCTGCGGTGTTTTAACGTGTCCAGATCCATTCGTTGGTCCGTGATGATCATTTATTTTACCGGGGGCAGTTTCTCTTTTTTTCTCCAGGAAAACTGACTGAGAGATTACAAGTAAACACGCAGCTGTCCCTCGTGCAACCTGGGGGAGAAAACGCACGTGCAGAAACCTGCGACTCAGCTAATGCTAACGTTGACTCTGCGTAACCCCCAGAAGGCGGTTTACGCGAGGGTATGGCTTCCACTGGGGATTAAGCCCCCGTTGTCCAGCGCTAAAAAAGGCGCAACTCGTTTCTTGCGCGGTCTGCCTTCGCTGTAGCAATGTTTCCAGAACTCTGGTGGGTACAATGTTCATCGTAACCAAGAAACGACGAGCAAAGACAACGAACGGGAACGTTGCTTTGACATCGTCCTGCTCCCGAACATCGACGTGCGACGTAGACTGGCCTTGAAATGTGGCCAGCGAGATTAGGCGCGTCCCTGAGGTCGTCAGGTGTGAACACAACATCAGAACAGATTTCCGCTTACATCAGCTCTCAGCAACACGACGCGTCCGATGGGAAGATCTGGCCGCCCTGTACACTCAACACTCACTCAGCGTGAATTTAACACGAGGCATGCAAAAAAGAAAAAGAAATGTACAAAAGGAAGGAGAACGAGCATGACATGCAGGCTGCCATCCCGTTTAGCCGTACAGCCGGATTATCAGCGGTGAGGCAGGTTGATAAGGAGTGGTGTCTGTCCATACTGTGGAGCCCTGTGGCTTACATTGAAGCCAGTGTCAGCTGTGAAGCATTCTGCTCCATCCCTAATTAGATCAAACTGAAGGCGTGAAGTGCATAAGTGTGTGTGTGTGTGTGTGTGTGTGTATGAGAGCACGGGTAAAGGCGTGTCTAACTTCCAGATAAGTAGGCATCTGTAGCGCTGCTTTGACCGGCACCAGGTGTAACACAGGATACGCTACTACACAAGAGCTGTCCTTTCTCTCGGTCAGTCCCGTAGTCGTAGGCCCATGTTGTCTTGTGAATTTAAGTATGGTGTGTGTGTGTGTGTGTGTGTGTGTGTGTGTGTGTGTTTCCATTCTGAGCATAACGGTTGATCAATATATCAATCCGACAAAGTGACCACAAGTTGGGTCCCGACGTTAAAGCTGCACTAGTCGATATTTTCATACCAACACGGGGTCAAAAATACTTTTTGTAACGCGAAAGGGAGTCCTTCATAGTGACGAACCGACAGACTATTATCACCTAACTGTGGCCCCCCCTTCAGCTATACGGAGCTTTTTTTAAAGCATCTTTTAGCTCATTGTTTTGGTGCTTCTGCCCGCAGCTATACTGTCTCGGTTCAGTCTCACCGCTTCCATCCGCGAAAAGGCAGCCGCTTTGAGCAACAACAACAAAAAAGGCGCCAATAACCTCACTGCATGCTGCCCGCCCAGCGCCAGACAAACAAACAGACGGACAAAGTTAGCGGCTAGCTGGCGAACACAGTAGGGATTTTATTGGCTACCACGACGCCAAATGATTGAACACAATTAGCCATATCAGCTTGACCAGTGACCACATAATACGGTGTCAGTTTAGGGGCCAGAAACTGCCTCTGTTACGCGTTGTCGCAGAGTTTGTTTGAAAGTCTCAGCTCGGTTCAGTTTTGACATCGTTCATCCTCCGAGTGCCTGAAGGAACTCACAATCAACACTGCGAATGCTGCTGGTTTCCGAGCCTAACCCAGTGGACACACTGTGTGCGTTGCCTGTATAATCCCACAGGAACGGTCGAGCTGTTTCGCTCCCTGATGTTTCCCTGGACGCCCCTTGGCCCGGCAGCAGCAGTGGCAGGTCTGCTGTGAAACCACCTTAGGCTCACAGACCCATATCAATTAGTTCTTTATACAGAAAAACTGGTTGACGCAAAAGCCAGAAACTCATGCTGTTCCAGAAAGTTATGATATGTTACGGTACTGCGGCAAGACGAGACCATTTAGAAGTCGAATCATCGGTTTTGCACATTAAGATCAGTTCACTTGTCACAAGTACCACGCCTGTGAAAAAACATTTGTGTAATTTCTTCGGTGGCTCTGGAGGAAGCTTTTTTAAAGCAGCCAAAGTAGCTGCAGTGGCACCCTGGGGTCCCCTAGGGTGCTGCAGGGTTTGTTCATTTCCATTCTTTCACTGTGCATTTTTAATACCGTTTCCTCCACATAACAAAAACAATGTGACAATTACACCATCTCCATTTTATGTTCGGCGTTCGAACATATCAAAAAGAAAAAAAAGAATTGAAGCGAACCACTAACTGCTCACGACGTGACGGCTCACAGTTGCAGGTCGCACAAGTAACACAACACTCGTGAGTTTTCCAGGTTCCCAGCGTTTGCAAACCAGATGCATAAAGACAGGGGCATTTACCAAGCGAGGGCGGGGGGGGGGGGGGGGGGGTTCTACAAAGAAAAGCTATCACAATGCATCATGGGAAGTGTAGGATCCGGGGCTTTTGTAATAGTAAATAGCTTTAGCTGCCCTTTCACGTCCTTCATTTTGACCAGATTGCAAATGAAGACACAAACTCTCAACTTTTGTTTTTGTCACGTTCAAAACGAACCGCGTTCAGACCAAACGGCAAAATTCGCGCTCTCGGTTTTATGGGCTCCGCCGCTCCCACGGCAACCTGGAATTACTTAATGACAACAAAGAGAGAGACTGATAACACAGTATGTATTCGAAAGCCTATACGTCAGCCACGCTTCCAGTTTTCGTTCCGGCTGCTCTGCTGCCGTTGCTGCACGTCTCCCGCAGTACCGACGCGGCAGACTGTAGCCGTAATGAAAATGCACCAGATTTCGCTAACTTAGCATGTAAGCAACATATGCTGCTCTGTCAGGCTGAGCCACGGCATAAAGAGCCTCCGTCAGTTTGTTTGGCTAGAGGCTCGGTTTATTCTTTAAGGCAAGTTGTTTACCTTTCCTTCCCTCTGCTCTGTGGTGTGCAGTACTAATGAGGGAGAGACGAGGGGTGGGGGGGTTGTGGGGGGTGAAGACGCAGCGGGGAGGCAAGGCAAATGCACCCTTTACTGGCGTCCCGCCTTCTCGCTATCTCACTCAGTCACCGTGTTCGGCGCTATCCATCTCTGCATAGTATCTGTAACCTCCCCCTCGCAGGCTGTGCTCTCAGAGGGGGGGCTGTGCTCTACAGGTGAGGGGGGGGGGGGGTTAAAGATGTGGGTGGGGAGAGGTGTAGTGAGATGGTGCACAAAAGGTCATAGACACCTCCATAGCCGGCAGCATAGACAGGAGAGTTACATAAATGGTGCATTTAGTGCATATTATCAAGTGCTAAGAGGAAATGTAGTTTGGATTCAGCTCCAGTGAGGAGCCCCCCCCCACCCCGCCCCCCCACCCCATGTGATCCAATCGATCCGTGTGTGTGTTTGCATGAGAGTGTTTCAGCCCAAACTGAGCATCCCATTAGTGCTCCGACTTCCCGGGTTCGACCCCAGCTTTTGACCTCCCCCTCCGCTCTCTGACCTCCCCTCATTCTCACGTTAACCCTTAGCCGCTGACCCCGGTGCTAACAAGCTCGCTCGCTGGAGGTAATGGCGGTCCTGACACGTGCTCCTCAGCAGAGGGCAGGTGCAATAGTAGCTGCCGGACACTCCATGCCAACTCCCAGCACTTCACTTTTTAATTACTTCAACCGCACCGTCAAGCACAAGGTTGAAATCTTTATTTTCTTTATATCACAGACTCTTTTCATGCCAAAATAATCACCCGGACCGTGGAGATTCTGTGTTTCCCCTCAGATCTCCATTTTCAGGGTGGGGGGGGGGAAAAAAAGCTTCTTAAGATTCACTTAGACTATCCATCACTTTACGCTCTCTGCTGAATTCTAGATGTTTTCATAGGGCGAGCGGCTCCTTCAGGCGGGCTGGGGCCAGGTTTTGTTGTAGGTTTTACAGATCGACCGCCCCGGAGCTGCAGAGTAAACACACACCACACTGTGAATGATTTACTGGAATCAAGGATGAACTCTTTGACAGCCAGATTTGATTTTTTTTCTGATGGTTTCATACAGCCACAATTTGTATTAGTGTATTAGTTTATACTAGTGGGACTGAATATTCAAGCCTATCACCCCCACACGATGTTGATATTGGATGGTTCTGCCTAACCCCCAGACAAGGTTCTGTGGGTGGCAACTATGGTATGGTTAAGGTGAGAGAAAGATTGTTGGTTATATGCTGCGGCAAATACAGTGTGGTTTGGTAAACTGAAACACTTGATTAAAAACTTACTTCCCATCTCGCTCCATGAAGGACGCCCTACTTCCTGCATCGAACGGCACTAGACGTACCTTGTTCACTGCGGCATCGTCCTATTAAGATCCAGGATTTCACCAGGAATTTCCGGGTCTGCGTGTTCACATCCTTAAGCCTACTCTGTGTAGTGAAACACGGGGTCCCAATGCAATGTGAGGCGCTGTGCGTCGGTCCAATCAAATCTAGGCACATTTGCGGGAGATAAGGTTCCACGTAGACAGATGGAGATGGGGATGAAACGAGTGTCGTCGCGGAATAGCTTTGCAGAGTTGTACCATCCTGTCTCACGGTATTGTAAACCACTTTGCAGTGTCTGATAAGCCCTCAAACTCACGATTGAGGGGGGCCCATTTCACAAAATGCGACATGCAGATAAATTTGCTCTTGGATGCTCATGTTGCAAATCACTGTACCGTATGTAGCCAGTTTGGTTAAGAAGGGCCCCTGTTATTCAAGCTGACCCTCCCTGGATCGCATTTCATCGTCTAACCAGCACCTGAGGAAACAACACCACCCCACCCACGCAACCCCTTGAGGACTTAGCTGTTGTTTTTTGGTCAGAACGCTCAGTAAGCGAAGATGGTCATATACTCCCGTAAAACCGCTTGAAAGCATTAAAACTGGTGCAGCACTTCCTTTACGGTTGCCTGATGTATTTTTTGCAACCTTGAAGACAGTTTACCTGTTATGGGTGATGTATACCAAAGGAAAACATCGAGAGATGAGAATGAACGCCATTTCACGATTAACTACGTGCAATTAAAATCAAGCTTGTGGCAATAAAACCTCGGCTTTCCCGGGGAAGGAGCCCTACATTCCCAGGGAATTATCATTTCAAAACCGCTGATAAATATTCAACCCCTGCTATTTACCATTTGCGCATTCGTAGTCACTCCATCACAAGTGCCTGTGCGGCATCAGTTTGCAAGGCGGCGCGTTGCAGCCCTGTCCCACTCTTCATTTGTCACACTTAAGAGGAGTAAAACCTTGAGAGTGCAACGTGCTTTCAGGAGCCCGGCAGAAACTGCACCTCGCCGCAGATTAAAAGATTGATGACTACAGTCAAGGGAAAATGAGCCAAACATAAGATTTCCATTTGACTCTATAAGACTCCATTTGACTCTGGCACAGGGCCTGGAGATTACACCTACAGCAGGTGTCTTTGCTTGATTCCCGCCTCCACTGGAGTGCATAAAAGGGAAGCAAGGAGTGAAAACACACATCGTTGTCTGGGTGATGATAAAAAAAAACAAAAAAAAAAACTCCTCCTGAGGTCTGGAGAATGGTCTAGTGAGCAATTCATTTGGAGTTCAGGGCTTAATTCTCAGTTTGACCGTAGGCCGCATGTCTTGGTAAGCCCCACGTCAGACCAGCGTGGCTCTTTGAGGGTGTGAGTAAACAAGGTCACTTTCCCCTAACAGGACGAAATAGCGCTAATCCTCTTTCCCGCGGCTTTGAACACTTCCCGTAATTTCAACACCATCAAATACTCTGTGTGCGCTCAACCTTAAATCAATGCCCCCCCCCCCCTGAGAATTGAAAACCTCCAAATTTGATCTAAAGCCTCCTCTTTTTTTTTTTTTTTAATACGTTGATGAAAGCCAAAACTGACCGAGAACCTTTCTTTACGACCTCCTCCGTCTCTTCCTTCCTCCTCTTTCCACCGTCGGTGTTAATTGCTTCCACCTCCACCTGCCCGTGCTTGATTCCGGCCTGTCTTATTGTGTGATGTGATTAAAATGTAAAACGCTGCGGCGGATGGGGCTGCTTGTACGCTGGGCTCCTCCATCATTCCTTATTGCGCTGGGCCTTGGCTGTTTGCAGGCAGCACTCGGAGAGCGCGCGGGGGGGTGGAAGATTGAATGATTCTGTGGCTTAGCGCGCTATTTCCTCTAATGCACGGTGGGTATGAAGGCTATCGGGGAGATTAATACTGGTTTGGGCTGTTTGTAACACTGGCATTTATTCTCTCCAAAAGTCCCAGCCACCGGAGGGTACTTCTTCATTCCAGCCCGTGCCAGGCCTGTTTACCCATCAGCTATCTGCTGCTTGCCTTGCTCCATCCCCCCCCCCTCTCTTTCTGTGTGTGTCTTTCTCGCTCCTCCGCTCCATATGTCCACCTTCGCAGTCCTCAAATCGCATTCCTCCCTCTCTTTTATCTTTCACTCTCTCCCGCTCTCGAAATCGCGTTACTCGTCTTCGCCTTCAGCGACCCGTGCAGCCCCCCGATCTTTGGGAGAATGCGTGAAACGGTGAGAGTGAGCTCAGGAAATCCAATAAGGATTAAACAATGAAGGCTGGTCATCCTCTGCGGATCCGGCCGGCGCCAGATAAACGCCAGTAAACTGAAAATGAACTAAAAAAGGAATTATGGGGCAACTGAGGACTTGAGCATGCACACCTCTCTGTCAGGCCCCTGAGTCATGAGAGGTGGAATCTACCTCATCAAAAAAAAAAAAAAAATCATCTGCACGTTGCATTGCCCGCGTTCAGAATGGGTAAACAGCACAGAGAGAACCCAGCTGAGTTGTAATTCAGACTGCTGCGTTAAATAAACTTGTCTGTAAAGGTGTCAGCCACATCACAGCGTGCCGGTGGGGCCAGAAGCTGTGGAATCAGTTCCACACACAAACCCCCAGACTCCAAATCGTTCCGTTCATTTTCATTTCTCACCCCCTACTAAGACCTATTTCTTTCTGCAGCGCAAGCATCCTGCAAATTGTATTTCCCCCTCCCGCCCCCAAAAATGAATTTGGGGAAAGTTCAAGGGTACCATATATATTTTGTTCCCCCCATGGTTTCAATTTACGGCCATATTTTCCTGGGTGCTGACACGCGGGGTAGTTTTGGCGTCAGGGCGCAGCAGAGGAGGCATTAAATCCCCCTGCCGTTTTCTCATCAATCAAGTGTTTGGGCCCTGCCAAGGAGGCACATGTTAACGGATTTCACAGTAAACCTCACTCAATATTGCCTCGCGCCCAGAGGGGTCCACTCACACTCCCTCTGGAATTTTAAAAAGCCGTCATTTAACATTTTGGGAATGCTGAGTAAAAAAAAACAAGAAAACAAACACAAATACATAGGTGCTGCTGTACAGTGTATGGTAATGTAACACACTGAAGGACTCTGGTTGAGTTTTTTTACAACTTGTGTCTTAATTCCATAGTTTGGGCCATCATTTCTATCACTGTTCTATCACTGGCAAGTTCAATGTATATATATATGTATGTATTGCTGAGACACGGCGACATCGCAACCACGTCCAACTTGGCGATAAACTTGGTTGCCAACAAGCCAACAGTCCAGATTACCTCAACCACTTTACTGAGATGTCGGTCGAGATCGGTGGATCGAAGCTGGTCTGCAACCTGCAGTTTGCCTTTGATTTCTCTTCCAAATATGTTTGTTTTCAACTCGTGTTGACGTGACATTGTCGGATCTCAGCTATTCACCTGGTGAGCTCAATCGCACCTGTGAGAAAGATGGCCAAGACCACGGATGCAAGTCCTTGGTGGTAATGAAGCGGAATTAAACCTCGCAACTTAAAGCGCAGATGGATTCCAGTTGACCTGGTAGACGACGTGCGGCATTTAAGAGAAGGTTTAGGCCCTCGATGTGTTTCAAAGTGCTTGTCGGCTCGTCTCGGCCGTGTCTAATCAACACCCAGAATCCTTCTTTTGTCTTCAAAAATAGCTTGAAGTCCTACAGACTCAGCACCAACTCATTTAAGATGCTCTTCCTTTCTCTCTCTCTCAAAGACAACCAAGTGTGTCATTTTCTAAGCACTTACATATGACTTCATGGACCTGGCCCTGAGTATTGTTCCTAATGTAATAATTGTACCTAATTTATACATCCCTTTGGGAGAAGAGACTGTCCAAAAGTGTACACACCGCCGTCACCATTTGTACCATTTACCGCGTCTTGTCCGTCTCTATGACAGCAGGCTTGCCAACCCCGCCTGTTCACAGAAATTCCCTACGTCCATCCAATTGTGCCCTCTCCGGCTTCCTGTCTTCACTCTTACGTATTCCTCCCACTTCTGCAATTCACTTCGGTTAACTGTGTGGAGGTTTGCATGAAGAGAATGTCGTGCCGCGAGGATGTCTTCCATTCCCTCCCATGGGGAGGACCATCCGAGTCATGTCTCCTCCGGTGGTTGTAGTTGTCTGAGCCTCTTTTCTGTTTCTCTTCTCTCTTTTACGCTACGTAAAGTGAAACTCTCATCCGGAGTGTAATACCTCTTCCAATTAGGGTAACACTACATAACATCGCTGCTAACTGTGGGGAGAGACGATACAGTTTTTGTCCCAACATCATGATTATGTGTATACTTCCCATGGACCTCATTTTCCCTACAGGCAGCACAGGCTGCGTTATAGTCTAAGTCTTCCATTTCTAGCTGCTCATTTATTACAGGCAATTATTTTTTCCGCTTGTAACACATTTGACAAACCTTTCGTTGCATACATTTCTCAGCTTTCATCAAATTGTTTTTAAAATTCAATGTGCCTTTTTATTTTTTTTTCCCCACTATGAACAAAACTAAAACAGGCAGCTGAGAGGAGAGAGGGAAAGGGTAAATGAAGAGAGAGAATATGTGCTGTAGAGCTGAGGTGGTAACAAATAGGCCCTCAATCTGAGCAACTCAAAGCTGAGCTAACCCATTTTTCCACCTGACCAAGGGGGTCTAATGATAATGTGTAAAGATCAGGTGCCCTGAGAGCTCGGCGCGCTGCGACTTAAGAAAACGCGTGCAAATAGACAAAAACGCGAGCAAATTGAAGAAAACATCCTCACCAGTTTGACAACGCACGCACAGCATTTAGCTTGCTGTCGCGGTTGCTTGCCTGTATTTGGTTGTGTCTATATTTGTTTTGTTTTTAATGCGGCGCGTGTTGTCAAATTGTGTTTCGTCTATTTTCTTTCTTTCTTTTTTTTTCTTAAGTTGCAGTGCATTGAGCCCTCAGGGCCACCGTACATTTGTCCCAATTTCTGTAGATCCCCCTGGTTCCACATTTTAGTGCCTGTCGGAAAATTGTTGAAGTTTCAGAGCCCTCAACTTCGCTGTTTTGATTCCCTCACCTCGCTCTCATCAACCTTGCCTTGAAACCAAAACAGAGCCAACAGGAAACTCAATTCAATTCAATTCAGTTTTATTTATATAGCACCAAATCACAACATCTCATGACACTTTACAAACAGAGCAGGTCTGGACCGACTCTTTATAATGTTATTACAGAGACCCAACAGTTCCCACCATGAGCAAGACCTTTGGAGACAGTGGTGAGGAACAACTTCCTTTTAAGAGGCAGAAACCTCGAGCAGAACCAGACTCTAGGTGGGGGGGTCATCTGCTTTGACCGGTCGGGTTTGAGAGAGAGAGAGAGAGAGAGGGAGGGGGAGAGACAGATAGACAGACAGAAAGAGACAGAGAGAGAGATAGATGTAGAGACACAGACAGACAGACAGAGATGTATGGCAGCACTAGCAGTAGAAATAGCAGCTATAATTATAATAATAATGGAAATATGACTGGTAATAGTAGTTAAAGCTGTAATAATAGCTGAGATTAATAATAGCAGCTTTAATAGTAACAGAACTACGACTAAACATAATAACTGTAGTGATGAGAGTCAGGCGTACCAGGACCACGATCCACAGGAACCTGCGAGACCAGAAAGCACAAAGAAACTCCGGGGGAAGATATAAAGTTAGTATCATGCATTGGTGGGACATGAATGTGTAAAGATGGAGGGGGAGAGGAGGAAAGCTCAGTGCATCATGGGAAGTCTCCCCAGCAGTCTAAGGCCTATAGCAGCATAACTAGGGGGGCTGGTCCAGGCAGGACCTGAGTCAGCCCTTAACTATAAGCGTTATCAAAAAGCAAAGTTTTAAGCCTCGTCTTAAAAGTCGAGTTGGGGAACTGAGGAACTGCTAAGATGTTCGCAATAACAACTTTAAAGACGTTACTATTTACATGTAGCGTTTGCAACTTGTTGGGCTATCTCTAATTAAAATCAATGAAGGCAGCTTTGAACCTGTCTTGATTGATTTTTCGGGCCACTTAGGGGCAATAGAACGTCACGACCAACCACGTCCATACCACCGGGGATGAGGTTGATGAGTGAGACGTGAGACTAAGTGAGCCGCAGGGTTTGAGTCATTGTTGATAAAAAAAATTTAATAAATAAATAAATTAAAAAAAACTTTTGATGACTGGAGCTTTAATTATCTTATTATCTTGAGCTATGAAAGCCGTTATCTCAGGATCCCAGTAGTTAATTGCTATGCTAGTTAGTTAGCTTTATGAGAGAAAGACATGCCCCCCCACCCCACCCCCTGGATAAAGTAAGAAGGTCTGCTGTACATCTCCATTATGACCACCATGAGCCATTATAAGGTGATCATGAGGAAAACATATTTCTCAAGATAATGAGGTAATGGTTATAAAGCCAGGTCTAAAACATCATTAGCACCCACAGGTGGCCTCTGCATCTGTAATAAAGCTAACGAGAAAAGGAGCTGACCCCCCCTTTTTAAAAAGCAGTGTTTTCTCTCATATTTAGGGCGATGGGGTCATGGGAGTTTTGCGTTTTGCCTGGTTGGAACACATTATCATTACATATTTAAGAGCCACCAGCTGGCAATCCAGCCGCTGACCATGAAAGACAAAGTCAACGTCCATGCGTAACGACACCCGTCCACGGATGTGACTGTGGACAAACACATTGACGTGCATGCGGCGATCATATCATATCGTATCGCATGGCCTCGCACGGCCGCCCGCCGCTAGCCGCAGAGGCAGACGGCGGCGGAGCGGTGGAAAGCGCGTCACGTGGTTGAAGCTGAAGCTGAAATCAGAACGTGAGGCTTGCGGTCTGCTTCAAAGCACAAGGTGGACAAAGGCCAGGTTGGGTTGAAAGTGAGCAACAGGAGGAGGAGGAGGAGGAGGAGGAGAAGGAAGAGGGAGCTCTGAGAGACTTTGTCCTTCACCTTCCTCGGCAGGGCGAGTCTCCACCGCCAGAGGCCATCGCTCCACTCGCCTTTGATCTCCCGTCTCTCTTCAAACGTGGCTGCTCAGTGACAGTGACAATGATGTTCAGTAAAAATCTCTGGTTTTTTTTCTTCTTTTCCAAATACTGTCTCTTTCATGTGTTCAGGCTGCAGTACCCCCCCCCCCACCCCGAAAGGATGATGCGCGTGCTCGCTGTGTGTCATTCTGTGTCCTCTCTGGGTCATTATTATTGCTCACTGTCACCCAGGTATTGTTAAAAGACCACTTTTGTCTGTCTGTTTCTGCCTCACCAATTGAATTCGTTTGTTATCTCCGTGAACGGGCCAGCGGTCTTTAGTCCGGTATGGGCGATGACAGTGCGCCGTGTGTGTGTGTGTGTGTGTGTGTGTGTGTGTGATCCCTCACCTGCCGCAGTGATGTGTCGAGGTGGGACAGGCCCGAAGGTAAGGTAGCACTTAACGCCACGGTGAAATGGAAATGTCAGGCTCCCTTATGAAACAGCAATCGCCTTGTTATTCAGCACAGAGACGCACACACACACACACACACACACACGCATATTGTAGAGGAACTAACTTCTCGCGCCTTAATGGATTTGCAGTGTGTGTGTGTGTGTGAGGCGAGGGAGTAGTCATAATGAAGCACTCACAGTAATTAGCATCAAACTTATATGAGCTACTGTATATGAAAATTAGGGTCTTAAAGGGAGAACAAATTATATTTTGACTCCAAAATGGGATTGGGTTTGCATTACTCTGGTTGCACCTCTTTTTTTTTAATCATCATCAACTCTTCATTAGTTGAGAGTTTAATTTACTGCTTCATCACTGAGTTGATTTGGGCTCGGAGAATTTGTGTTATTATAGGTGGTATGGATTTATTTATTTTATTTTATTTCATTGACACTGTAGATTTGTTTAAAGGAGCAGATTAGTTTTAGCGCATAGAAAAGTTGCGACACTGACACTGCCACAGTTACCACTGCGCACTGGATGGAAAAGAGAACATTAGCAAATGAGTAAATTGCATTACAGTACATTTTAGTAAAAAAAAAAAAAAATCAATGTTTTAATACAAATACAATACAGATGAAAGAAAAACAATAAATATGCGAAAGAAAGTGGCGAATTACTGCCTCACTGTCAACACTTGTTTTAACAATGTTTTAATATCGTTTTTTAGGTGTACCTATTGTGCTTCCTCTTGGTTTTCTTTCATATACAGCGCTTAACAAATTTATTAGTCATAAAAATGAGAAAACACAAATATTTTAGAAATCTGTCAAAAACTTGTTTCAAACTAAAAATTGTATTGTTATTTATTAGGCAAATAACAAACTGGAACAACTAAATAGTCCTTATTCACACATATTAACCACAAATCTTAATATTTTGTACGACCTCCTTTGGCCCTGATAACAGTTTGCATTCTTTGCAACCACAAAACAAATGTTTCTGTTCAGGAATGCAAGTAAATAACTGTAATCTGGCATCTCAATCAAAAAGTAATAATGTGCTTTACTATTTTTTTCTGCTTTTTTGTAAAACAGTAAATTTGAGAATTCATGGATAACAACAATAATTCTATTTTAGCATTAAAGAGATCATTTGGATTAAAGAGCTTGGCTTGCACATCCTGGTGGATTAACCATTACAGAGACATCAAATATTTTGGTCATCAGCAATACTGTTCATTTAGGGCAGCGGGGGCAAACACCTTACACTGGGTGGGGGTCTAATACATTTATTAAGCACTGTATATATATGTTACAATGTTGGATGCTCATATTAAAAGTGGCCAAAGTTTCAAATAATGGGGTAAATGTATGTCAAAGTAATCCCTGTGTGGCAGAAGCTCAGGCTTCAGACTGCTCCGAGCACTGCTAACTGGCCGACGGCACCCACTGTCGGCAGCAGTTAAGCGGTTCCTCTTCAAGCTATCTGTGTGTTCAGGAAACTAACCGTAAATCAACCCCAAAGTCGAGGCAGTGCAGCCGCAGGGGATCAGAGGGGCCACCAGAAAATAGCTTCCCCCGTAAGATATGATCCAGTTCCGCCAAAATCAGAGAATAAAGTCATGAAAGTTGTGGCTTAAAGAGACGGGCGCTAAAACGGCTCGTTTCAGACAGAGGGTGAACTGAGGGGCTGCATGAAGGGCCAGTAGAAGACAAACTGCAAATCATGCAAAGCCACTCCAGCGGAATCCCAGAATGAAAGTATAGAGCTGGAAACGAGCACAATCAGTGCCCTTTAAGTGATTTGCAGGTTAATGTTGGACCAAGAGCATTTAAAAGACTGATATCAAGGTGACGGGTTTTTCCTCACTCCATGTTGAAATATTATGTTATTGAAAGGTTGCTGGAGCAACCGTAACACCCCGTGCACTCCGAACGCAGCGTGCTGCTGGATGTTGGCTAAGCTTTCCACTGTGCCAACGCAGTGGCTTTTCTGAAACGAATGAATGGGCTTTTCCCCCATGCACGTCTGTCTGAAAACGACCGCGGGAACAAGAATTGAATGTGGTTTGGAAGGTCGCGTCTTGTAAGCGCCAAGGCCGGCATGCGTGGTTTTTTTTTTCACATCAGCCGCTTCTGTGACCTTGCCGAAGACACACGACAAAAATACAATACTTCTTCTCTCCACCATGCATCAAATCACACGTCATGCCGCCACCCCGATATGAGTAACGGATCGAATGTAACAGATCTTTTATGGACCCGCTAGAATGCACTTCCCCTCCCAGACTTTCAAACAAACCTTTGAAATGTGAGAGCAGCCTGCTGCTGGTCCTCAGCGCCCCCGCTCTCTCTTTGTGTATCTATTGTGTTTGCTCTTTATCGTTCCTTGTAAAGTGGCTTTTCTCCGGCGTGGCGGTAACACAAGCCGGGGCAGTTCTCCCGTTGCAGCGCGCGAACCATCAGAGAACGATAGATCGCAGTAATACGAGCGGGGCAAATGCCTTCCTTGGCGCTCCTTTTTTTTTTTTATTTTTTTTTTTAAAGCTTTTATCTCAAATTTGGCACGAGTGCGCGCTCGATAATCGAGTGGACCGTGAAAACATGACGGTTTTTCACCAGACGCGTGACTGATACCTGCTCACTGAACAGTAAATGTATGGACCTCTTGGGAATGCGCATGAAAGATCCCTTCAAATCAAATGCAGTCAAATGGAGGTTTTGTTATCAGGCCAGTTTAATTTATTGATGGATTTCTGTCAGCACATTCCGAAATATTGCCTCTTGCTTTGAAAGAAAAAGTCCTGACCTTGGATTCGGCTTTTTTCAGGTTGTATAACTTGGGGTGTGTAGGGGAGAGGGGGGGGCAGGATGAAAGGTTGAGAGCTGGGAGGGGTAAATGGATGGCCAGCCTGGGCCAGGGAAGGCTCAGGCTATGGATGACATTTTGAGCTCTGATTGCCTGGCAGGTCGGCTGACACTTGGATAGGCTGCAGCCCCACAGGGAATGTGACAAAGATGGAGTGGAGCTCGCTGTGTCACACACACACACACACACACACACACACACACACACACAAACCTCAACTACTTCCACCTGTGTGTGTGTGAGGGAGAGAGAGAGAGAGAGAGAGAGAGAGTGTATGCACCAGGTGACCTAGGTGCATCCATTACCAATCTTGGGTGTGATTGAGGGGGGATCCGGCCAGTGAGCATGTCTAGGCTGTTTTATCCCTGCTGCCTTACCTCCTGCCTAACCTCCTGAACCTACAATCCTGCCACAGCCCTGAGGGAATTGCAACTCTCAACCACACAAATCTAAAAGTAATACAATATACTGCAGCCATGGGGTCAAAACAGCACTGAAATCAGCTATGGGAGAAACTCCACTGAATCTAAAAAAGGTAAAGGCAAAATTACAGCTGTAAAAACCGCAATGACAGAAAGTTATGCCCTGTGCACCGCTTTTAGGGAGGTATAAGAGGACGTTGCATTTGAGCTAATGGTTTTGCTTTGAAAGAAACTTTAACAATGAAGTGCCCAAAAGAAAAAGAAAGCATGATGAATAAACAATTTTAGCATGGCGTCAGTGGCGGTTTCTGAGCTGCGAATCCGAACTGGCCAAGGCTAAAGGCTGATTTGGATTTGATGACTTTCATTGACTTTCCGTCACTTTGTTTCCCCCTCCGTCTGTTGCTCGTAAATTGGCCGGTGTCTGCTGAAACGCTAATGGAGAGGCTGCGAAATGTGCACTTGGATATAAAATGCAGAGAGCGGCGACGTGTCAGCCAAAGCGAGATGGGATCTGTTAGGATGACCTTAGCGAACTGCATACACGACATTCATGTTCCCTCCCAGCCACCTGACCCGAGGCTTTTTATACCAACCAGGCTACTTTTAACAGGACATGGACGTGTCTTTGTTCGTCACTTGACACCTTGTGTTTACATTTTAAAGACAATGGACGAAAAGAATTTCTTTCTCGATTCATAACCTTTTCTGCTAAAGTACACGCGCCACTAATATCCATAGGGTGGATGTAGAAAGTGTACGACCTTTATTTTCATTTAGCGTACCGAAAAATGTAATGTTTGTCATGCAAATCCATTTCATACTTATTTATGCAGCGATGTTATTGTTCACATTCAGTTTTATTATTAAGTTGGGGCCTCTTATTTTGAAAGTCATATGCCAGGACAAGGCGTAGGTGTGTCTTGATTGGGTTTTTTCCCCATATGTATTGTGATTGATATTGATAGACGAAATCCTCTCCATGCGTAGTTTTAATAGGTTTGAAAATGAAGTGTCGAAGCTAGCAAGGCTGCCCGCTCAGCTTAAAGCAGCAGGACTGAACACTGTTCGGTTAAAGCAGTGGTTCCCAAAGGGGTCGCAAGACAAATCTGAGGGGTCACGAGGTGATTGAGAAACACTTTGCTTTGTGAACGACTATATCATTTTACTTTTAATAATTATGTAGTAAAACAAGGGGGGAAAAAAGTCACTAGTCAGTCGCTACAAAGGTTGGGAACAAGCCTCGTCCTTCTTAAATCCGCTTTAAATTTCATGAGTGATTTACGTACGCTGACTAAAAGTCTGCTCTTCTTTGGGAATATTAAAGGCTGGTAATGCTTTTCTTTGTTGTTTCTTGTCATGTACAGCTACAGCACGGATTCTTTCATACATCATTAAAGCTTTTGAGAGGAGTTAGACATTAGACCCCATTCAGCGAGGGATGCTGTACAGACGCTCTCTGTTGCTGCCACACTATTATTTAGGTCGACAATAGCAGTCTGCTTTTACACCGAAATCTACCTGGAAAAAAAAAATTACTGCCTTCGAGAGTACTCTCTAAAAGTACACCTACTCCAAAGAAAAAAGTGCTTATGTAACTGGAACTCCCCACTTGCGTCCTCAAGAGTACCACATACTCCCTAATTATCATCCACGACTCTGTGGAACGCTGCCACATAAAATGTACTTCTTTTTTTTTTTTTTCATCCTACGCCAAGGCTTCCATCTCCTGCTGGACTTCACACGCAGCAGAGCACAGTATGTTGAATATATGCGGACGCTGTAACATTTCCAGTTCATCATCATTCCCCCCCCCGGAGAAGGCGCGAGCAGGAACAAAACTGTCTACAAGAGGCCAAGTGTTTACACACAGCTATAAAAGCGCTTACACCATAGAATGAAACTTTTATTGGCCCTGGCAGGTGTTGAGCAACGACATCCCGCTTTATTTCAAGGGTGGGCTGGATGTGCAGTCGCAGTTGAAGTGGCAGGTAAAAGCTACCGGTAAGAAATCGCATTCGTTCTCACTGATGACGAGGATCACCTAGGCCGACGGCTCCGTGGGTCTCTCTCAGCGTCGACAGCATGTGTAAGATCATTCAAACACGGCTCTCATCTCCATCGTCCTCTATTGCCAGCTTCGAATTAAAGCCTTCATTATACATGGCAAAAAAAAAATCCGACATCTTCCTTGCTCTCGCTCTGCTTCCCTTTCTCCTCCCCTCTGTTGGGGATGTTTGTAGACCTGTTTAGTCCCACTTCTTTGGTTTTATGGGCCCAGTGGTGAATCTCAGCAGCAGACTGCGATCGGGCTAAACAGATGGTTAGAGACGCTCGAGAAGGTTAGGAATGTTGTTGAGAACGAAAACCGGCTGAAATTGCCTTTCCTTTTTATTCAGTCTTAAAGAAACGTTTACTTGAAATCTTACTGCCTTTTCATAAAACGGATCAGCGCTCCTGCACCCCATGGTCCACTCTCCCAGGTGTTTTCACTTATCGTGCCGCTTTAGGCGTCTAGTAGTAGTATAGTATGCATCTCACATGCTATCGTTTCGGACATACTAAATAAATCTCCCATACTGTTTTAGTGTACTAAATAGTATGTTGGCATGGAATTTCAGACGCAGCCCAGCTTGAATGGCAGCTCGTAATATTCAGACAGTAGCTGCACTACTTCAACCTGAGCAGAGGTCGAATCGACAGAGTAGCCGAGCATCGGAGTGGGTGTGCGGCCGGGCTCGCGTCCTTGCCAGGGGACCCTTTAATATTGGGGTCCTCTGGTGGCAAGGACAACAACAGAACAATGCAAAGTAACTGCTGGCTATGCTGCTAACCAGTCAAACAACCTCCTTTTTGCAGGATTTCTGTCAAATACAATAAGAAGGTAAATTGTTAAAGGATCCTCTGAAAGTGAACTGAACAGAGTCTGTGTTTATTATTCCAAAACAGCCAATGGATGTGATCGTGATAACAAGACTGATATCAAAAACTAATCAGGGTCTGCTGTTGTTTCTGTTACCCCCCCCGCCCCCCTCCCCCAGGCTCTCTCCTCTTTTTATATTGTCTTTGCACTGACTCATTTTTATCTCCGATTTTCACCTCATGCTCAGTGTGATCACGGCTTTGAAATGCCCGCTGCATTGAGGGATAGGCTCTGACCCTTTTTCCATATATATATATATATATATATATATATATATATATATATATATCAGTGCAACACTCACGTGTCCATATGTACACTTAAAAAGCCATCGTTCCTCCTCTCCTTAGCGGCCTGAGAGCACTCCCTCTTTCGAGCAGCACTTCCGCGCGAGGGACCACAATATGTGTCCCGTCGCGGACTTTGCAATTAATGTTGGCCTTTTTGATTACCAGTAACCCTCTGGATCTTTCCCTGACCTCAACCAGGTGTTGCATTATGATTATGTAGAAAGCGAGAAATGTACATTCTTTACTATTCTTATTATCATTACACACACCCTGCTGTCTTTATAGAGGTGTTGGTTGCCTTATGTTACTCACTAGCTGAAGGTCACACTTCCTTTTTAAATGAGCAAAGCCCCGCTTGCGTCTCTTTCATTCTTCATCATTATGAAAATACGATATTGTGCATTTCTAACAAAAAAGACCACTAATACCAGTAACACGCACGGATGCATATTCACCCCCGCCTTGCAAAAAGAGCCATTTAAAGGAAGATCTCTCTATATATCCATACATACATATATACACACACTCAGGGCTCGCGGCTCGCATCGATACTGGAGTTATTACTAAATGATTGCAGAGGAGGCGGGGGAGGATGCGTGCTCAGTAGCTGTGCAACTGCTTTTCTGCAGCTCTGAAAGGAGCCTCGTGGCGTTAGGTATAAATGGGAAAGTAATTAGCAGAGCATATGCACTTGGACCTGCAAGAGGAGGACGAGGTATTTGTGCTATACTTTGTCTGCACACCCACGTGGCTCTTTGTGTGTGTGTGTGTGTGTGTGGATGTCTGCATGTGTTTGCACTCTGTCCAAGGCCACCCACAACAGGAGTGCCTGATCGACAGCCAAAGAATCCTGAGAGAGAGGCAAACACACGGGCAAACAAATGCACACTCGCACAATCAGAACTCCACGTACTGACTCGGCTCGGAGGGGGGGGGCGACTCTCCCTCCCGACTACCTGCCGACTGCAAAGTAACAACAGTATTGGTGTTTGCCTTGTCTTTTTTTTTTCTCCGCGCTTTCCTCACGCGTGACGTAATACATCGACGCCTTCGGAGAGTTGGGTTTATTGCCGACAAGACCCCGGAGAGAGAGCGCACTGATTGCCGTTTCCTCTCGAACCCTGCCTGTGTGTTCTAGTGAAACAACAGGCCCGCCGCTTCCTGCGCACATCGCAGCGTGATGCAACGCTGCAGCCGGCACCGGCAAGGCAAAAAAAGAAAAAAAAAAAAGGTTGCACAGCGAGCGGCGCTGGGTCAAACAGCGCTGGCAAATAATTCTTGCTGGAGGGCTTGTTTTAACCCTTTGAACCCAGAGCTTTTTTTTTTTTTTGTGTGTCTGCTCTCTTTTTACTCCCTTTTATTGGCGAGGCACGACATGAATTAGGATAAGGATGAGCTGGGCATTTGTCTTTTTCCTTCCGAGCTGGTAGAAAGAGGGAGACGTTGCATCCACAGGTGTGTTCAAATTGCTCTAATGCTCCCGACCCCTGACCCGTGAGACTGCAGTTGATGCCAGGGGAAATGTGTTGACGGACGCAGGTTCCAGTTGCTTCCGGATTACTTAAAAGGGAAGAATTATGCTTTCTCGCTTTTTTCTTTTTTCTCGCCTCATCCAAGCAGGGCCTATATACATATATATATATATATATATATATATATATATATATATATATATATATATACCTATTATTTTCACATACTTTTTTACATAATAGTCCTGTCTATTCTTTACCTTTTTTGTCCATAAGTGCATTGAGAGCAATGAGAATCAGAGAGTCAAATTCCCTGTGTGTGTTCACATACTTGGCCAATAAAGCTGATTCTGATTCTAATGTTAAGACCATTACAGATTCTGAAATAACATTTTAAATAAAAAGTGACCCCCCCCCTACAGGATACTAAAGTAGTCTACCATGCATATTTTTGTCATCATATCTTACTTTTTGTACTTGAACCACAACAGAATAATGCTTACACTCGCATCTTAACTTACCTTTGTCAAATAATTTATATATATATATATATATACATATATGTATATATATGAATATGTGTATATGTATATATATATATAAACCTTCCTGTGCCTGTTCTGGGGTCTAACACAGCTAGTAAATTCCATTAACACACCCTAAATACACCCTCCCCCCCCTCCACCGAGTTGACTGATTCTGGTCTCGCGTCAAGATTCAGACAGATACGTTGGTCTCTAGTTATTGGTTAGGGAAAATCCAATCCCCCCCTCCCCCCAGGGATATCCGTCAGAGTGGAGGCAGTGTCAGGCTGGAGATGGAAATGGAGTGTAACGAGCTGACAATTCTGCCTGATATCCGGCAACTAGATAAATAAACTTCAAATAAAAAAGTAGGAAAAGACAGAAAACAAACAGAATTGACGGATGTGTGGCTTTCCTAATTTTTGGAGTGCCACTCTCTCAATGTCGCCATCACTCACCGCAGAGCCCTCGTACTGTATATTGCCAAGCGCCGGCATGGTGTTATTGCATGCCGCCGGGGGGGGGGCTCCCGCCGCTGATTGATGGGTAAACGCTGCTCATACATCTCAACTTCCATCTTGCGCGGGATGGTACGGGGCAGCTGACTGCTGGTGTCACTTCACAATAATGGTGAGTGCCAAAGCGGCGGCTGGGATGTGGGAACAGATCAAAGTGTGTGAAATTGAAGGGTATCGGGCTGGACTGGTGGACGGATGGATTGATGAATGGATAGCTAGCCAGGTTTAAAACAGTGTGAGCAGGTTCACCTGTCACCCCCCTTCCTTGAGGCGTCTCTCGCCACGTTTCTCAAAACTCTGAAGGCGTCTCAAGGGCGGCTAATTGTGCTTTTGAGCGTCTTTCTATCTTTTTTTTCTTCTCGCTCTCATCCCTTCCCTCACCGTCTCCCTTTCTTTTATCTTTCCTCCTTTTTCAACTTTTACAGTTGCACTTAATCCCACGTAGCCTTTCCATCTAGCTAGACGTCCGATAATGAGGTCATTTGTCACCACTATGTAGAGAAGGCCTCTTTTTTTTTTAATGCATGTGTTTTCACCTTCCATGAAAAGACATGTTTTTGAAGAAAATTGCTTTTTTTTGGGGGGGGGGGGCGACCTGATAGCGTTAATCCCCCAGAACAGTCATTTTAAAGCACCAGACGCCTCTTCCACCCCCTTTCGCAGAGTGCAAAAGCCATTAAAAGTTGTTGCGTTTCCTCATAATGGCATTATGAGTGAATTGTGTGGCCTGTGTCTGCCTGAGCGTCCCTCAGGCCATCTCCCGCTCTCTCTCTCTCTCTCATGTTTTCTGTTGCTCGTACCCCCCCCCCCCCCCCCCCCCCCCTCCACACATGCACGTTTGTCCACTCGGCTCGTGCTCAGCCCCACTAATTTGAAAAATGTGCTTGATTTCATTAGCTACGAAAGGTTTACTTAACTCGTCATTATTTTGCTGTAATTGTCCTTTACTCTGCAACCTGAAAACCTAACCTCCTTTTGAAGTAAGGTAGCGTGAACCGAACTGTGTCGACGTCACTCTCTTTCTGAATTGAACATTTTATTCTCTCTGTCTCTGGTGGCAGAATTGAGTCCCTTGCTAAGCCCACTGTTGCTACTGTCAAGCTTTCCGAAGTAGCACCGCATGCATGCTTGGTTTCGGACAGGGGTAGGCCGGAGTAGTCTTCTAAGTTTGAGTCAGCGACATTTGATATTGCCCCCTGAAATGATGCTTTCATCAGCTGTATCTTGCTACTTAACATTAACTCCGTGACTCAGTTTTTAATTTATTCAACTGGATCGTTTTAAAATGATAACTTGATGGCTACATACATAATAGCATGCTTAAAGACAACAAGTCCCAGACCAAAAAATCTGCATTATAATCAAATTTAGCAACTTTATTGCTAGATTTTGTGACAAATTGTGTGGCTTAATCTGGCAACGTTTTATAGAGGGTCACCAATATTTCCTGTGAATGGGCCCTCGAGGTTCTGTGGCTCTCTGGACTGTGTTCAGCAAGTAGGCAGCACGTTCAGTCGACCAATCGCCGGCCAGACAGGCACTGGCTGACCAGTCACTGATCCCCGTTGTTTGTTTCTTCTTGTCTGAATAATTCAGCTTTTGACTATTATTTTAGACTGAGCTTATACCAGTGTCTGGATCCTCTCTGTTCACGACACTTTACTTCCTGTAACTCCATAATCACAAAGATTTAGATGCATGTTGACGAGATGAAGTTAAGTTTAGCTTGACTTAATTCTTGTGTAACTTTCATTTCTTAAGACCTTGTACATTATGTAAAGACTTTAGCTACTTGGTGGTTAGTTAGGGTTCGGGTTAGCAACAGTAAGATCAGATTTGTGCTTGATGCTATGCTATGATTTATGTTCATATTTCCAAACAATACATATCAACAAGACAAGTCCCCAAATCCAATAAATAGCCACTACCAGCCTGCACTGATAAATTGTGGAAGCATTTGGGACCAGTTCCCATTAAGTGTTTCGATCTTTCTGGCGTAAACTGTAACCCCACAGAACGGGTAAGCTAATTCTATGCTATCCCTTGCATTGGAAGTCAAGTTACTTCTGTAGCTAGTACAGTAGTTGGCCAGGCATGTTCAGTGGCTTGTGTTGCAGAGAACAAACACTCTTTTAATCCATTCCATCAGCGGCAGTGGTGGTGAGAAATGGGCTTCACCAGAAGGGTCACCACCGCTGTGCTCTTGTGCAAGACCCTAAATCCTCATCTGCTCCAGTGGAGCTGCTCAGTGGTCAGCACATCGGACTTGTAATTGTTTTAAGAGGGGGTTTCTGCAAAAGAGGGCCTGGCTCTAGGTCAGATGTCCCTGAATAAATAAGGGTTGACGGGATCAGCATGACACCCACATGCCCTTGTGCCCTAAGTTTGGGCTCACGTACACTTGCACACAGTTTCAAAAAATACTCGGGAGACCCTACAATAACCCCTAAAAATGAAACAACATACACTGGTGTGGTTTTGGCCCTGTGGTTATGCTAAAGGAAGACTTAGGTTACACATGAATGATAAGGATAATAATAACGTATTTCATAATTGCCAATGTTAAAATCTCAAACCACTTGCCGGGACCGTTTCCCTTCACCTAAAAGAAATAAGGGGCGCCTGAAACGCCGTAAACGCTCTTCACCAGGGAGCCACAGGCGGAGACGAATGCATTAATCGTTGGTCCTTTTGACGCTGACGTCAGGGGCTGCTTCAGAGAATTCCGGCCAGTGCGGTGATTTTTCCGAGTGATTCAGGAAGCCCGCGCTCCGCTAGCCTACTTTGTTATTTTTGCAAATCACTCTCTGTTCTGAGAAAAATGACATTCTCGCCTCTTGAGAGAGGTGAATGAAATTCATGAGGAGCCAAAGTGATTTGATTAATATGCGATGAAAGCTGATCATTATCCAAATCGGAATCTGTCACTCTTCCCACTCCTCCGTCAACACTGCTGCAAGGGAGACAGTGGTTTTAGGTTTTCTGGCGCACAATTGTACAAGTTTCTCAATGGTAGTGGTACATTGCAGGAACAATAGATGGCGAGACATATCCCAGATATATCAACTTGTCAACTACATCAACGCTGTGCCAACACCAACAACACCAAACCAGTTCTGTGTTTCAGTCAATTTGAACTATCCCTTTGAATAAAGAGTCGCACATGATCTATGTTGTGTTCTTTGACTCCAGATCAGGCTTTTCAGTGTGGTCCACCTATTAGGCATATTAGTTACATTTCGACCACACTGGAGGCCCGATGCGTAGGTGCAAGAAAGCCAAAAACAACAAGCAAGGGCTGCGTGAGGTCTTCCAGCCCAGTATCACAGTAATGTAGTGTAATGTAGAGGGGGCGTGTACAGCAGCGTGCCAGTGTTTGTGCCCTGGCACAGTCCGACAACTGACGTTCACAATATCCCCTTAACCTCAACCAAGTGTGTTAATTGTCTAACTTTAATCATGACTTCGTTTTTTAAGGTTTGGCGAAACTACAATCTCTCCTTAATATCAGAATCAGAATCAGAATCAAAGACTTTATTGATCCCCGGGGGGGGGGGATTATACAGTGCCGGTGCTCCCATTCAAGAGTGGAAAGTAGCATGAATTTAGAAATGAGAGTCTGTACTAAAATAAGACATAAGAAATAAAAAATATACACATTTACAATATTTAAGTGAAAAATAAAAGTAAAAAATATATACATTAACAATGTATATGTATGTATGTATATATACATATATGTGCGTATATATATATACATATATATGTGCACTTCCCATGCCAGTTTGTAATGTTTCCGGTCAGGAGGCTTTCTATTGCTCCCGTTTGCAAGAACCACAGGAATTTTGCCTTTTTAATTTTGCGTTAGGAGATGCAATCTTGGGGCTCAGACTTCAAACGTTCAACAGAAAGTCTGCGCTACAAACGTGGGCCATGAAATATTGAAAGACATTGGAAGAGCAGACAGAGAGTCGGAATGAACTGCTTGAGCTGCTGCCTTATGGAAAATGTAGGATCCAGTGCTGCAGCAAATTTGCCCATTTTTCTGTCTGCAAAATTGGGGGATTTGCAAGAGCCGGATTACAACAGATTATGGCAGTGCAATACTAAATTGGTAGGAGGACCCCTTTAAATACTTGCCGTCCTTTGCCCCACCCCTGACAAGAGCACACTTTGGGTGAAAAAGGAAATGTGATGAAACTTAGTGACATCAAAAGTTGTCACAAAACGTTTAACTGTCATTCGATTTTCGTTCTCTCTCCCTTTTTTTCGGACACACACAGCCTTGTACACAAACGACAAACTCACACCCCCCCCTAATGTCCTCTGTAACACTATCCACACACACACAAGTGCTCTCTGAATGACCGGAGATCAACAAAGAGGGGGGCGAGACGCAAAGAGTTTCACAACTCACTTACAGCCGTGCTGAGTGATGGCCAGCGGGGAGGAAATCGATAGCGGGGAGGGGAGACACCATCAAAGCTGTCCACGGAACCAACATCCCGCTTCTGTCGACAGGTTTTAATCCATAAAGCTGGTGTCTCCCCCCCCCCCACCCCCTGAACAAAGACGGAGGCAGGAGGCTCTTCTCTTATCTCTATCAGGGCTTTGAATTACAAAGGCCTATCACTGCAGAGTTAGAGGGGGACTACATGGAATTAGACTGAGGCTGAGTCTCTTTGGGGGGGGGGGAAGAGAAGAGAAGAGGTTTCCTGTTGTCTGGTTGTTGCATAATAGATGAGATTGTTTGCTGTAAAATGTCTACAAATTAGCAATACAAAGAAACATCCATTTGGCCAACAGATGTCATCAAACTTCAACCGATCGATCAGTTCTTGAGAGCCGTTACATTCCAAGCATCTGCTGTCTGCTGACGGGACGCATTTTACACCTCGATTATGTTTGTGCACAGCGGCAGCATCCATGAAACGGAGAAACCGGGCACCACGTATGGAAACTAAAAAACTTCATTATCGGCTTCAACGTCAAGAACTTCTGCCGCGCCACCCGCGCTGTTTGATTGACGGGTGATCTCTGACAGGAAAGTTTGGGGGAAGTAGCTCACAGGGACGGACCCGTGTCTGATTGACAGCTGCGTTTTCTTCTTTTTTAACTATACAGTAGATTCTGACAGAGTTCACAGAGTGAGCCTTCAAATCGGCCAAGTTAAAGTAAGGGTTTTTAAAGGGTCTGTTCACATAATCACATAATGACCCATTGGGCACTGAGCGCTCATGTGATAATGTGATAATGTAGTAATGACCACCGAGCACTCGTGGGTCGGACGGTCTCTGGTTCTGTTTGTCCACGTTTTGAGAGGCCGGTCTCTGAGACTTCAGCCTCAGCAGCAGCGGTGGCTGTGACACGCAGCTCATGGAGGCAATAAAGGTACTTTAAAACCCTTAGCGCTGACCGACTGCTACTCTCCCTCTCGGAGTAACAACACACTCACAATCTGAATGCAAAGAGATGATACTCAAGATGCAGTGTGCCTTACACAAATATATTATCTCATATTTATATACAGATATATATATGTATATATGTATGTGTATATATGTATATATATGTATATATGTATCACTCTGACATGTTAATTCCCACTGTCCAATCCTACAATATGTACTTTGAGCTCTTCACTACTACTATTACTACTACTACTACTACTTTGATCTTGCCTGACTCATGTTTTTTCAGTTTTCTTCAGAATCAAAGCAATCCGGTGATAGCTGTCTGCACATTCACGGGTACATGAATGACAGGCCGTATCATTTCCTTCTAATTTCCCCCAATCAGCTAATTATAGGTAACATAGTCTTCGTCGAGAGTAAATTGTTTGACTTTTGGGACTTTCGGGAACAGCATGCCAATGAAGGCCTGAGATATCGGTCGCAAGCCTTGAAAGCTAGAAAGTTATTTCTTTATTTTTTATTGATAGTATTCTGGCAGTATATACTCATAGTTTTTTCCAATGCTGCGAGCTATCTGCATGGCTAGATACCACAAGAGAGCAGAGAGAAAATATCGGGGGGTTTTTTATTTATTTATTGTTTTATGATTTTGGTGGACTGACCATTTAACCCAACAGCAAGTGCAAGTGCCGAAAGCATGGAGACCGAGCAAAAGCATTGGTGGATTTGAGGAATCGCTACGCTCCCTGTTTTAAAGCCCCCCAGCATGTTGGCAACATTGGTCACGTATGTGCATGCATTATGAATGAAAATTCAGCTGAGTCAGCGAAGAGGAAAGTGCATTGATCCAGCAAAGATCCAACCTGACACTCGCAAACACTCTCCCACCGCCCTGAGTCTGATCCCCTCTGCCGCTTTCTGGGGGCTGGAGGGGGCGGGGGGGGGGGGGTTTAAGTCTCTTTTGATCCACTGGCCTCATTGGCTTCATCCACCCACTTCCATCCCCCTCGGTATATGTGTGTGTGTGTGTGTGTGTGTGTGTGTGTGTGTGTGTGTGAAAGTATGCAGAGGCACGCATGTTCTTCTCTAGACATCCATTCGAGTTCTGTGTGTGTGTGTGTGTGTGTGTGTGTGTGTGTGTGTGTTCATAGACGAACAGGCTCATGTAATATTCAGCAGACCCCGGAGCCCTTGGGTGCCACTGGTCTGCCCTGTGCTGGAATAGAGGTGTCTGCCCTCATCTCACCTGGTGACTGCCAAAGGAAAGAGTAGCACCATAACCGCTTTACCCCCCCCCCCCCCCTCCTCTTCCCCCCCTGCCTCCTTATTCTCCTCCAGGCTCTCTCTATCATCCTGTGCTCCCTCCTCTCCCTTCCCTCATCTACTCTGTCACCTCTCCTATATTTGCATCCCCCCCTGCCACTTGGCTGTCACCCCACTGCCACGTCCTCCCCTCTGTCCTCTCCTTTTTCAATTTCCCTGCCATTATTTCTGTCTTCTTCTTCCTCTTCTTCCTCTTCTTCTTCTTCTTCCTCCTCGCCGTGCAAACCCGTCTTTCTCTACCCCTGTTTGCTCTCAGCGTGGCAGAATTAGCTCGTCGCTCCCAATTCCTTTCGCTTGATCCTGCGGGAAATGACAATGTTGCAGTCTGCTGCCATTATTTCACAGATCAAAGCGTTGAAATTGAACCCGGCTCGGCTGAAGACATAACCGGGGCCCCTATCGCGTCGTTCACCTTTGCATCAGTCTCACTGCTCACCGCCAAAAGGGGTGTGGGACTCTGTACTCTGTGTGTGTGTGTGTGTGTGTGTGTGTGTGTGTGTGTGTGTGTGTGTGAAGGTGTCTGCGCGTGCCTCAATGCAAGCTTGCATCCACAAATCGCCGGAGTGTGTTGTCTGGGTTGCTCAGTCTCAACACTCCCCCTGGTGGGAGTGAAAGGGTAGAATACAAGCAGCTGCAGCAGGAAGCAACAAGTGTTTCTGCAGCCTTCAGAAATGGAAAAGGATTTGATGTTCTAAACACGTGCTCAGGGACTACGAATGACAGCTGACTCTGCTGAACCTGTCCCTTTTTTTTTTTTTTTTAAGTAATATTCATTTTGCAGGGGAGAATGATGTTAATGTGGCGGTTAGGCAAAAGCCAGTATTAGCATATGATGCGGTGAAATTCAAAAAGCGCACCATTTCTGCCTTCAGGTCAAGGCGTGTCGTTGAAAGAAACGCTCCTATGTTACGTCTCCAACCCACAAGAATCATTTAGGCTGTAAATAACTGTGTTGTAATGCATGCAGTTAGTTATATAACAGTAAGTACGTAAGATATGCAAAACAGTAAGAAGTTAAAAATGGTTGCCAGGTAGCATAAAATCAACATCTAACAACAGCATTCATATAAACATGAATGAATAATATTAGATGTGCAGAATGATCAATAAACCAGTATAAAGTATGTACAGTATATATATCACAATGAATGCAGCAATGAATTGGTCCAGGTGGCGGTCCAAAGGTGGGGAACGGGTCCAGTCTCAGAGCTCCATCTTGGTGCCGTAATGGCACACTCCCCCTGCGGGAGGAGAGGCGCACCGCAACCGTTGGGTGCCAAGAACGAGCGCGTCTCGCGGCGTGGCGGCGCACTTTTTCGGTCGCCAGCAGCCAAACAACCGCAGAAGCCTCCGCCTTAATGTGCACAGTCCACCTCGTCGTTGAGGTGAACTACTCTAGCTAGCTAGCTAGCTGCTGCTGCGAATCAACGTTGGAGACGGAGCGCGTTAAAAACGCAGCTCACACATTTCCACGAAAAAACAATCCCAGATCAATTAGAACTCTCTCGGGACCGTCCGTCCCTGCCAGTCCCCCTTCCCCCGGCGTCCCCTTCCAAAACACTGGATAACAATGGCTGCATGTGTCTTTTTTTTTTTTTTTTTAAAGCACCACCCGGAGCTCCACATTTTTAATTGCAATGCAGGTAGACATCTGGCTGTGATGGCCGACATGATGGAATAGAGATTGTGATAAAAAATGTTTATTATTTGACGCAGCCTTTACCGCTGCAGAGAAAGAGGGTTTTTTAAAATTTTATTTACACTGAACAGAACACTCAGTACTGGCCTGGCTTGAAGCCTATTCTCTGTATCATTTTTAGCACAGCAGCTTTTCTTTTTTTTTTTATTGCCCTGTGCTTTTTACCTGGGCCATTTAATTTTGTTGTAAAAGCTATTTTAGCTAGTTAGTTTTATTTTATTGCTATTTTTAAGCCCTTACTGCCCTTTATTGTTGCAATGCTCCTCATGTCATTCATATAGTGTGTGTACAGTGTAAGATTTATTACCGTGTCTTCCCTAATTCACTACAACACGTGTAATCTTACACAATCTTGCGGCGGGCAACCGCCCCTCGGTCAGATGAAGCATTATTACTTCATCTTGAGACCCTGTCTCGAGGAGGAGTTTTACAAGCTTGTTTTTATTTTAAATGGTGCGTATTCAAAAATCGAAAATGACCACAAACTGACTGACACGCAGAAAACTCGGGCCGTGTGGTGCTATTCCAGCATAGGAGGACTGGTGGTTGGTTTTTGCCATGTTCAGTCTGCTAAATGTATCTCTGTTCATGGGGGTCCAAAAGGGTCCCAAAAGCAAACCTTTGCCCCAACGACCCCCCCCCCCCCTAACAGGGTAATCCAGCCGTGTGTGGACCGGTCAAGTCACTGTACACTTTAGAAACGATCAGCCGCATGTTAAAGAGACACTGAGGGAGGGGTAGATTCTCTGTATTTGTACATTCTGTACCGTCCGTGAGATCCGTGTTTCTTTGTTTTTGTTCCCCCTGCGATTATGCAGATTCTTCAAAGTACAGGAGCTGATGATACCGCCATTTTGATGATACCACCATTATAGTCCAATCAACTGAGCCATCTGGACGCCCGTTACGCAGCAAATTGCGGCCACCCGCAGCGCAGCGCACTGGCGCCGTCTCTGCAGTGCAGCTCGAAGCCTCTGGGTTGTTTTTTTTTTTTTACAAAGATGGTTGCAACGCAGGCTGGACTTTTCTTCTTCTCTGTTCGTTTTTTTTTAAAAATGTTTTTTTTTACAAGACAACAAGGAAGGAAAGAGCAAATTATGTGTGATCTCGCAACAGCTGCAGTTGCCAGTGTAATATAGGAGCAGACAAGGATGGGTGGGACGTGTCAAGTGCAATGGGAGTTCCAAGTCAAGTGGGTAATGTTCTCGCCAGCCGTTTTCCATGCTTGTGTGTGTGTGTGTGTGTGTGTGTGTGTGTGTGTGTGTGTGTGTGTACAGAGGTGTTGGGGCTGGGTTGGGTGGTGGATGATGTGTGCGTACGCCACGGTGTTGAACATCTGGGCATCTTTTTGAAGTGCCCAGGTGGATAGTGTAGCGACAGCTGCACCACTCCCCCCCCCCCCCCCCCTTGCCTTGCCTCTCGGAAAGACGAAGAGAGCTTGACAAGCAGAAAATCCCCCTTGATCTGCAACGTCTCCCCCTCTCCATACCCAACCCCCCTGTCTTTTCTTCCTCTCATTCTTGCGTTTTATATATGACACCAACACCCTGCAGATCTGCGCAGATGGACCAGCTCCACAGGTAGATAAATGCCGACACGTTCCCCCGAGGAGCTCTTCCCATCAACAATGGTCAGATAGAGGGAGCAGGAACAAGCTGTTGCTTTAGTGGCTGGTCGAGCATGTCAATGAAAACGGGGGGGGGGGGGGGGGGGGGATCATCCAAAGGTTAGGTAAAGAGGAATGGAAATACACAACCAGGCAAACACTAAAGTGGCAGAGTGCCTGCAACTGATATTTCCACCAAAACCTCCGGGGACCAATCAGACAAATTACTTACAAGGCATCATTTGCTCGATATAATAAATTAGCGGACTCGCGTCGCCGATCTGGGAGGGAGGGCTGACCCCGAAATGCTTCTCCGAAGTAAACATTTTAGCTCCCAAATAGGTTTCTAAGGGTTTTTCTTGATCTTTGCTCTCAATTATAATGATAAAACCCTTTTTTTTCTCTCTCCAATGTGATGAAACTTCTGGTGGTGTTTGGTGCAGATAAAAAGACCGGCTGGAAAAGTTTTCTCCGCAAGTTACAAACTCAGAAGTAATTGCTTATTCATTTAACTTACGGGGTTTTTTTGTGGGGGTTTTTCTCTTTTAACTTTCTCTGCGGATTAGAGGTACATAATGTAACTTCTGTAAGTTCTGTAGCTGGATTTCTTGCTCTCCACGGGTTGTGTGATTGCAATTTTAATTTCTATTGCTGTGATATTATATTTCTAAGCTACAGAAAATGTAATATACTAATTGGTTTGAGTTGTGCTGGACTTGTAGCAATGTTGGTTTCTTCACGTTTTTTCTTAACTGGACAAGATCAAATTTGAACTTGCTGGAATTTGGTAAGCGCTCCCACCTTGGCATACTCACTCTAAGTGTGTTGGAGTATGAGTGCATGTGCGTGGGTGTACGTGTCTCCGAGAAACGTGGAGGGTAGTGCCTCCGCAGAGTGTGGCCCGCAAAGTGAGTCCCAAGGTGTTTCATTTCATCTCCCGCACAGCATGCCCCCTCAACGCTCTAATCTAATTTACCAATCAGCCGGCGTAATTACGCCCTAAGATCTGCTCCGCTGGGCAAAATGGCTTATGTCTTCTGCTCGGGTGGCGCAAATAAAACCGCTGCCCCGTCGCTCCCGATGAAAACACAGAGAGAGAGAGACCTGAAGGAGAGCGGCGGCGTTGCAAATGAAAGTCCTCACAGATTAATCAGGAATGCCTCAGTTGTGTGCTACTGGTAATTAAGGGTGAGATTAATGGCGATGCTAATATGGTCTTGTTGTAGCTTATGAAATACTATAAATGGTGATGAGAAACCTGATTTAGGTTTAATGAGCACACAAGGTGGATTCATAAAATCCGCATTCGGCTGTTGGAGGTGTTTCGGAGTCCTTACCTTTCTTCACATGGAGCCTCTCCCTCCGCCGTTTTCAAGCAACGGCGCTCACCTCTAAGCCCTTTGCGATGAGCCCTGCGGTGCCCCCCCCCCCGTTTACATTCACAGCAGGCTACAGAGCTCCTCCGCTCACTGATTTGGTATTTAATTAGCCAGTTGCCCCTGATGGTGACTGTTCTTTACCTTCTGATCAAAAGAGGGTGGCGGCATGAAAAAAAGACCAAAAAAAAAAAAATGTTGCACCAAACATTTCGGTAAGTCAAACTCACAAGCAGGTAGAGGTTCGGCCGCTTCGCCGTTGGACAGACTTTGGTTTTAGTTGCGAAATAATAAATTGTGCACTATGGGGCTATTCCAGAGGTCTAACCAGTGACCCGCCAGTTCCAGGGGGATCTCTCCTTCTGACTGCTGCACCACCAGTAGTGAGTCATGACTGTGTGCTCAGCACGGACAAATCCACAAGGCATTGTTACAGCCCTTAAAATGGATAATCCCGTCTGCGTGTTCAACTGTATGGAGTCACAGGTCAGCTGTTATCGGATGTCGAGGCGAGCAGGCTGCCCCCGGTGTGCACCCTTCACATAACCTCCAAGGGCTGAACACACGAGAGATTAGGACGGAGCGCGTTAAGCCTTTGACCAGAGGTCGCGATGCAACAAAGATGAGATTAGAAGGACCGAGGTTGTAGAATCTCACTGCGAATGCGTAAGGTGTGCTCGGCCATGTTTTTGGTGGAGCGTTGGCGTTAGGGGTTCAGAATCCCGAGCATATAGTGGGACGGGTGGAGAAGTGGATGATGAGCGCTTTGAAAAGATGCAAAGTTCAGCGCGGTGAGCTACTTTTTCCAAGCAGCCCATAAGCGGTGCTGCCGTAGCTGGACACCTCCCAGCGAAGAGCAGCTTGTAGCTTCACTGGCTACTGTTTCCAAGCAGCTTCCCCAACGCTGGCCCGGAGATGTTGATTGATTCATCGTTTACGTAATTATTTTTTTTTTCAAGCAAACGAGCCATTGAATTAACTCGTTTTCGGACTGTTGCTCAGACCAAAACAAGACATTTGACCCCTTGTCCCCTTGTTAGGGTTAGTTTGTGATGAAGTTTAACGTGAAACATCTGCAGGAACCCGACTTCTGTTCTGACGGCAGCAGTGACACCGCAGGGAACTGCGCGTCTGCAGCATAACGCAGGAAACACCATGGAAACTGGAAAAAAACGCAAAGCAGTCGCCGCTGCAACGCAACTTCAAAGTTATTACAGCCGTCTTTCTAAGCCTTTTTAGGTGGAATATAGTTTTAAAGGCATGTCACGGCCAACCGGGCTAATCCTTCCCTGTGATTAGAATAATTGCACATTATATGTTCACATGAATGCATGCCTGATTTGCGGTTCTTGCCACTTGACCTATCACAATAGTGTAATTAAAGTTTCAAGAGAATTAAACTTCCAAGTTACAAAGTACAAAGCCTGCAAAAGGGTCCATCCACCTGTTTTAATGCTTTCGTTTTCAATTTGCGTGGAGACAGCATGAATCTTTATTATTATAATTTTTTTTAAATTAAAGAAAAAAAAGAAAGAAAATGTGAGGGAGACTGGGACTTAATAAATCACGACGTACATGTGTACCTTTTATTTCCCATCACATTTTCTACTTTGTTTTAGTTCGTGTTTAGGTTGGACTGGCCCTCTTTCAGTTATGCAACCGCGTCCGACTCCTAATATTAACACAAGAGAAGCGGATGGATTCATTCATTCATGCGTAATTCCGATTTTCTGGAAATTTGGTTAAAAAAAAAGGTGTTGATGGATGTTGAATATCTGACTTCCATCCACCCCCTTCGCATTAGAGGAGGTAAGGGCAGAGGCTGACAAACGTGTGCAAACGTGGACGGCGAGGCTAGACACCACGAGATGTCGCATATTTTTCGGGGATTTTGGTTGAACCAAGCCTTAAAGGCAATTGGAAGTAACGCATTATCAATAGGTGCGTGGGCTCGTCCTCAAACATGACTAATCTAAAGAAACCTGTTTTGTTTTTTTTTCTTCTTCTTTCCTTTTCAAAGCTGAACACTCTCAGTGATCAGTGGCATTTTCATCAGGCGCTCATTTAACCGCACTTAAGTGGGAGGAACTGACTGTTTGTGAAATCTTACAAAATGCTCTCGGCTAAAATAAAAAATAAAAAATAAAAAAAAAAGAGTGTTTTCAAGCCCAAAGGTCACCACCGAGAGCTGAGTCACCCTTCAGTTCAAACAGACCATTAAAAAAAAACGTTTCCCATTTCAGGTTGCCTGAATCCTGAATTTCCGTCGCCCGCTACCGAGGCAACCTCTTCCTGTCTTCATTCGCCTCTGACAGACAGCTTCCTGTCGCCTCCTCCTCTTCCTCCACCTCCTTCTCTCTCTCTCTCTTATCTCCCACAGCTGTCCTGTCCTCCTGTCACATCAGCTTTGCACTGTCATCTCCCATGCCGTGCAGATGTTTCATCCCCGCCACTCCATCTGCCTGCCCCCCCCCCCCCCCTTTCTTTTTCGTCCTCCTCCTCTTCTTCCTCCTCTTCCACTCGACCTCCTTGTCCTCCACTCACTCGTCTCTTGGTTTTTTTAGCCCACGCTGAAGGCTTGACTGACATGTAACACCGCCGTGTGAAGAGCTCTCTAACACGCACACACAAAGAGCAAAGTGAGCCAGTGGCTAAATAAGAGCCTCCAGTTCCTGGTTAGACGTCTCACTGGCATCAGTGGCAACAAAGTACATTCATCATCGTTCATCATTGTTCATCATTTCTAACCACATTGCCTTTCTTTTGTTATTTACAACGGTTTAATGCGCTACTATTTTTCTGCAGTCGTGGTCGGGGGCCATTATTTATTCATAATTTCCTCAGATTTTAGTATTTCAAGCCTACTTTGTCATATTTTAGTAAGAAACCGCTCTGTTTTTTTTTTGTTTTTTTTATCTGCTTCTCTTTTTAATTTGCCGTTTACGTCGTTTGCGGTCAAAACTAAAACAGACTAAAAACGTCCTCCATGTTGACCGCGAATGAATTCAGGATCGTGTACATTTCCACAGAATTGTTACACAGAAAGTCTGGTCACCCTCAACACTCCCATCGGGGGGGGGTAGTAGCTACGTGCCGCAACGCTACTCGACTATTTAACCACATTTTCCAGTAACGTCCAAGCGGCGATGCTATTTTCCAAAAAGAAAAAAAATCATGAAATGACGTGTATGTACAGCTAATTTTGCTTTTAGGGAAATGTGATGCTGATTTTCTATATATCTATAATGAGGAAATGCTGTTAATGAATGCATCTAGCATTTAGCTATGAATCTGTTGACAGTGAACACGTCAGTAAAATGTTCTAGGACGACATGTTTTATTTGTTTTCCACCAAAATATCTCATCTTGCCGTGCAGGGACTGCCGCATAAATATGAATATAAATGCCTTTGTTATGGTTGTGCTCGGACACTGGCACGGACACACAAATGTAGCTCTTCATTCACTTAAAAGAAAACTGAACGTAATCCAGCCAGACATTTGTCAGCACAATATAATTCGGGAAATAAAAAAATAAAAAAAATTAAAAAAAGCTCAGAAACCGTCTCAGACAGTCTGTTGCTCCACCGCAGATTTTCCGCGCCTGTGTCTTCCCATCTTCTTATGATCGCAACGAGCTGGTGCAGCTCCTGGAGCAGGTGGGGCCGAGCAGTCGAGACACCACACGCACACACACACACACACACACACACACACACACACACACACACACACCTTTAACTAATTAAACGGTAATGACTTTGGATAGTCATTAACCGACTTAAAAAGACAGACAGAGGAAAATGTTGTGCACAGATAGAGTGAGAGGCAGGAAACTGAAACTCTGCTTGTTTGGTAATTCTCTAATTGTGTTCCTTTCATTTATTATTGAAGTATACGGAAGTTCGCTGCAGACTACAGTCTCTCACCACCGAACGTTTCTTGACTTGGGATAGCTTCAGTGTGTTGAGCTACTTGTAATGTAGCCTGCCGCTTTCAACAAAAGTGTAGCGCTGCTGCTTGACTTGACTGTTTCAAAGCGGCCTCCCCAAACACCGGCCCTGAGTTTCTGGCCTTATTCACTAATTAATGAATAAGTTTCCAGAGGGGTTTTTTTGTGTGTGTGTGTCAAGCTGCTGTCAGTCACACCAGACACTTACATCGCAAACATTTCACATTAAAAGCCTCCCAGCAGCTCAGAGGGAATAATCCCCCCCGCCCCCCAAGCGGCACCAGTGTTGTTTCAGGTGCAGAAGCGTGGCCCCTAACAAACTGTTTAATTAGACGAGATGAATAAATTGCTGCTAACACTGATAATGTCAGTGTGAAGGTTTAAGGTTGCCCCCCCCCCTGCTGATAGGCTTTTAACGTGAAAATATCTCCAGGAAGTGTTGGCTTTCACTTACAGTGGCTTAACACCAGTCAAGAAAACGGCACCGTGATTGATTAATGCACGAGACCAGTGTAAACAAAGAGACTCGGAGCAGCAGAGTGGTGACATGACAAATAGTGCTTCCCTAACCCCTCACTGTTTTTGTCCCCCCCCCCATGTCTTTATTTGTCTGCGCTCGATCATTGTTTGCTGTTTACAATATGATCTTGCGTCTTCACGGGGATCCATAAACTTCAATCTTATCATCATCTTCAGAAACCCATCCGACGACTATATTGTTACCCCGCCAACGCGCGTCTCACGTCCACTTGTCAGATAATAGCCGCGTGCTGCGGTGTCGCACGGATCTTCCATCAAGTTTTATTTATTTTTTATCATTATTATCGCTAATCTCTTCCGAAGCGAGAAGTTCACGGGCAGAGCGGCACGAGACGAGCTATCTTGACACGGTCTCGGCTTTGACTGTGAAAACCAATATCCTCTGTATTTGCTCGACACCGTTTTCTCATTTCGAGGTCAAAATCACATTACGGGCTTGTGCCGGGGGCGACGGCGTGGGGGCATTCTGCGCAAGCCCAGGAAATGAAGGGAGATATACATGCACAGTGTTGTCTCTCTCTCTCTCTCTCTCTCTCCCCCCCTCAGATAAAGCTGTCAGTCATGCTAAGCTAATGTAGAGACGTGGAAGGTGGATTTGGGTGACGCGTGTCCGTCTATCGCGTGAGATGCAGCGGGGCCCCGGCGCCGGTGCTCGCGTGGGGAAGATGCCCTTGAACGGATCAGATTAACACTGATGCCCGGGGAGGTGGGGAGGGGGGGTTTTCCCCAGAAACATATGATGACACGTAACTCAAGAATTGGGAAATACTGAAAGGGAAATCCATGTCATCTCAATGTCAGAGCTGTCCTTGGATTCACCTGAACGCATCACCGTTATATGAAGACATTTCAAACTGTGACAATGCTCATTGCAGCCCATGTTTTGAGATCTACCATACCTGTAGACCTTGCTGGGAAGACTTACCCTTATCTAATAACGACAGAGAATTAAGGTCTCTGGGAAAACTGATTTTGAGCTGTCGGACTAAAACGGACTTAACCTGAATATTCGCAGGTGAACGTGAATCATCCCGTCTACAGGTATCAGATGAGCAATAACTAATGAGCGTTGCCTGTTGTTCGGTCATGTCGTTTGAAACCATTTCTTTTACATCCTGCTGAAAGTCCCCCGTGAGTAAAAACACATTATCCATCATGCAACTCATTTGCACTCTGTTATACACCTGTAGTCTCCAAGCCCATGCCAAGACAACCCCGCGAGACTCCATTCTTGACCTCGGAATCAGCTGTTGGCCAAACAGTCTCCGCTCAAGGTCCACTTGCTTGCTTCTTTCTGGAGCTTTCGAGCTTTGCCAGGCCTTTGGCTGTCAAGCTCGACGAGCTACGAAGACCACACTGGCAAGTCCTCAGAATTGTGGAGAGCTCCTCCGCAGTTCCATGACAACTGAACCGAGTTGATCTGCTGACGGTGACCTGGTGACGTGGTCCGGAACAAGAAACGCAAGTGGACCACGAGTGGATATGGTTTTGTCAACATCATCGGGGGGGGGGGGGGGGTATTTTTTCCCATCCCAGACCTGATAGAGCTCCTCGAGAGCCACAGACCACGTTACGCAACTGTCTTCACAGGCTGAGTGGCACTCCTCATGATGAATAAGCTGATCTTCACCTTTGAAATCAATGGAGTGCATGACATAGCCACTTTGCACAGGCCATGATTTTTTGTAAAAAAAAAAAAAAAAAAAAGTTATATAAAAGCTAATTTAAGCCTTATTATATCCAAGCTACCCCCCCCCCCCTTCCAAATTGGTTTAGATGACAAAAACAACATTTCCTCAATAATCCAGAGAGGGGTTGATTTCTTTGATAGAAAGTAGTTCCAATGAAAACAACCTTGTAGAGCACAGGCGGCCTCTGAAATCAAGATAGGTTTTTTTAGATCAACCCTACGACCTTAGATAAGACATGGATATTTTTTTGCTGCTGAGTTTGTTCAAGGAACTATTTTTTTCAATGCTGGGAGCACTGAAGACGACATTCCATTCACCTCCAGTGTATTGGGGTAATCTCTGAGACCTCGAAAAACCTAGACCAGTATATAACCAGAACTATCTGCGCAGTTAGATATACCACGAGGGGCGAGGGAGGAACCGGTCAAACTAACCCTAACAAACTCATGTATGTCAATTTATTCCATACGTCTCGCATATTTCTGTGAAAACGTCTGAGCTTAACAGACGTCCCCGACTTTGCCTCCAACCAACAAGCCCATACAGGACGGAGTTGATGGATTTTCAAAAACCACTCAAGGAAATATTGTTGTTATGTGCGCTTCGCCCTCCTGCTCTGCCAGCCTGTTGACCCTTTGTTGGGCCGCGAATCTGTCGGCCTCTCTGGAGTTAACGTGCGGGGGGGGGGGGGGGGGGGGGCATCCGTCTCTGCGTTTTCTGCCTCCGTCTCCTTGAGGGATAAGATAAGCAGCTGAAACTTTTTATTTATTTATTTATTTATTTTTAGAGCCAAAGCAGGGAACAGAGAAGTGCATGAGAGATCACCCTCCAAATCCTCCCGTAATCCCCTGCCGACTCATTCTTTAGCTGTAATTATGTATCAGATACAGAGACAACGGGCAGGCCATATCCGGGACCACAACACATCACAAATTGTTGCTTTTCGCAGACATTTGGCACAACACTTGCAAGCGTCTCTGTAGATTTGCTCGGCACCTGTTTGGTCGACCCGTTCAGCCGCGCTTGTTGAAAGCTATTTGCCCCCTCCGAGCGGTTTGGAACCTGTGCCTTTTGCGAGGGCGGTTGAGTCTGTAGGTGACAGCGATGATGGTGGAAGTGTAACGTTCCTCTTTCACAGAGAAGCCACGGGGAGGAGTTCGGGGTAGACGGTTGGTACTTTGGTTTCAGCAGCTTTCTGGTTTCCCTTTGTAGTCCATTTGTAGTCCGAGTAGTATCGATCAATGACATTGAAGCAGGTTTTGGTCGCATGCAGATAAACAGACGCGTTGGTCGTAATGCGATCCACTGACTATTGTCTGACAAGGATTTCGCTTTTTTTGCATCTCGGAACCCTCGAGATGAGCTTTTTATTTGCTCTCCACCTGCATTCAAGTGTCATCAGACGGCGGCCGATGGCTTCCAGAGATTGTTGATCGGACTGTAAACGACGAGCGGCACGCAGAAGAGGAAGCCTTGGCCCAAATGTCCGTTATCTGGGCATCCGCGGGCCACGCCGGAAGCCCCCGAAACACTGGCCGTTGCCCCTCGGAGGCTACACTGTTGTGAGACGGCAGCCGATTAGTTCTGAATCACCAGTCATTATTATATATTAGAGGGCAAAACTTAAACTTTGGTTGTTGTAGGTGTTTGAACAACTGATGAAGACAGTCCTCTGCGTTCAGTATAGCTACTTCCCCTTTATGCTCACGAGAACATCATCTGGCCAGCATCACGTGGCCTTCAATATGTATTTACTAATGCGAATTAGCTGTACACCAACACTTTTTTAGGAGACAGGGCTGGTTGGTGTGTGTGTGTGTGTGTGTGTGTGGTCAGTAACTCCTCTTCTTCTTCAATCAGCGCCGTCCACTGCTGCAAGGTCTCTAAATGTCATGAGCACTCACTGTGAAATTGCAATTAAGAGCGTTAATAAATAAGTGATCGAGAAACACTCTTCTCGCGGGCCTGGACGGAGGGAGGTACATCCAGCTAATTAAGATTTTATGACCAGTTAGGAGCTTTCGCGGTGAGGGAGAGGAGTCGTTCGGCACAAAGCGGCGTAATGAAGTCAGAGTCGTTCATTTGGTTCCTGCTTTTCTTTTTCTTTTTTTTTTTCCCCCGGATGTACTGCACGTTGTGGGGGTTGCGACTGGGTGTGCGTGCGTTTCTTTCCCGAAGAGATACCGCCTCTCCTCCACACACACACACACACACACACACACACACACACACTCCCCATGGTGTGTGCACATCCTGCCAGGGTGGCGTGGGAAAGGGCTGTGAAGTTCACCGACCAGATTTAAAGTGGCTAAAAAGTTCCCCGCAGTGCCTTCTCTATGCCTTTCACGTGAAGTGGGGAAAGCCAAACTGGAATTACTTCCCCGTTCGCAGACAGCTAGAATAAGAAGGGAGTGGTCCTCGGAGGCCCCAGACTGTAATGCATTTCAGGTTGAAACCAGATCATGGACAATTAGAGGAGAAATGGCTGACTTGGTAAACAGTGGTCCTCCACAGACCCATCTCAGATGGAGACTAATTCCACTCTCTCGTCTGAGAGGAAGGTTTTGTCTCCTGCTGTCATTAGCGGCAGCAGTTTGGATTGCCGCAAATTCCTCCTTGATCGTTTCAATCATTAAAAAAAAGAAAACATTAGATTCCTCTACCTTTCTGTCTGTCTGGTTCACCCCCCCCCCCTCCCCCTCCCTCCCTTCCTGCCTCATTTCTGAGTCCAACACCCTCTAAGTGCCTTTCAACATTTCAGCCTGCTGTTTCCTCCTCTGTCACATAGTCCAAATACATATGCAAAACAAAAAAACACCCTCCGTTTCTTCAAGTGTCGGATTTGGTCGCGAAACCACCCAGCAGAGGTAGGGAAGACGGAGACGAACGCGGGGAGATAAAAGAGAGAGGAAAGGGGAAACATGCCGGGGGATGCAGTTGGCTGTAATGAGCGTGACAGATTGGCCTCTAAACAGACTAATTGTAATAAGGCATATTCCCTTTTTAAAATAGATGAGGAGTAATGAGGCAGGGACGCAGAGGACAATGCCGAGTGTAATGGCGTGTGTGAGGCCTGGATGACTCGTCTCCTGGAAGGCACGCTGCAATATGAGAACGTGTTTGTGTCTCCTGGCACAAAACCATCTGTGGCCTTGGGCGGGGGGCGGGGGGGCCCTATTTTACCTTCCTTTTATACACTGACGACCCCCAAAAGTAGCCTACCTCTTTTGAAATATCTTCATGTACAGTGCTTAACAAATTTATTAGACCCCCACCCAGTGTAAGGTGTTTGCCCCCGCTGCCCTAAATGAACAGTATTGCTGATGACCAAAATGTTTTATGTTTCTGTAATGGTTAATCCCCCAGTATGTGCAAGCCAAGCTCTTTAATCAAAATGATATCTTTAATGCTGAAATATAATTATTGTTGTTATCCATGAATTCTCAAATTTACTGTTTTACAAAAAAGCAGAAAGAAATAGTAAAGCACATTATAATTTTTTTGATTGAGATGCCAAATGACAGTTATTTACTTGCATTCCTGAACAGAAACATTTGTTTTGTGGTTGCAAGAATGCAAGCTGTTATCAGGGCCAAAGGAGGTCGTACAAAATATTAAGATTTTTGGTTAATATATGTGAATAAGGACTATTTAGTTGTTCCAGTTTGTTATTTGCCTAATAAATAACAATACAATTTTTTGACAGATTTCTAAAATATTTGTGTTTTCTCATTTTTATGACAGGTGGTCTAATAAATTTGTTAAGCACTGTATATTTCATTATATTCATCACAGAACAATTAACTGTACAATTAACCTAATTAGTGAACTTAACACCTGCAGGACGTTTGTGTGAAACTAGCCATGTGTGTAAAATTCTGAACAGACAGATGTTTTTATATATAAGCAGGAACACAAGAGATTTTATTTAGATAGTCCAAGCAGCCTGACTTACAATAATAATCAAATCAAGTAAGTTCAAACTTTCATATTTTCATATTTCAGGTTTTGATGGATTTCTTGTATGTTGTGACTGAAGCTGCGAACGGAGCGCTGTCTGTTGACTGTGCCACAGATAATGTAGCACGGATCTGCCAGTCCCGCTCTTCAAAGTATAGCTCATATCCCTAATTGAACACCAATGTGTTCATCGTAATATGTTGCTTTTAAGTAGCTGTGAATATATATATATATATGTAACAAGCATGATAGATATAAGCATGTAGAAATGCAGAAAATGGTATGGACTGGTCTGGTGTTGCCACCCCGAGAGCAACTCTGCTAACAGGGCCAGAAGTCATGGCTTGACTTTTTATATATACTTTATATAACAAAACAGGACTCGTGTTGACTCCAAAAAATGATATCAAATCACAGTCAAGTCTTTTTCTTTCACTTTGTTCAAAGTGGTTCTTCAGTCTGTGTCCCGTCCTGTCAGTGGACGACCTCCGCGACATTTGTTTGCTGTGACAACAAGCACCAGCTGTGTGTGTGTGTGTGTGTGTGTGTGTGTGTGTGTGTGTGTGTTTCAGCCCAGGCAGACCGATTCCCAAACTTACACAGAGCTGCAGTTTCTGTTGTTTTCCTTCAAACCACGTTCCCCTCCATGCTCCCGTCCCTGAAAATTCGTGGACTGAAATCAAATCGGCTGCGCCGCGGCCCTGAACCGGTCCCGAGGATTACCCCGGCATGTGAGCTGTGTGTGTGTGTGTGTGTGTGTGCGCGCGAGAACGCAGATGTCCGGATCAGTTGGGCTGGCCATTACAGAGCTGTAGCACGCTCGACCCAGGCCCACGGCCTTTGCGTGAACCAAACGGAGCACTCCCAGTAGGTGAGAATCCAATGGGTCCTGGCCAAACAAACAAACAAACAAACAAACAAACTCGTGATTCTCATATTGACCTTGTGTTGCAAAATGCAAGCGAGAGGCTGGAGAGTCCTTCATCTTAAAGGGGACATTCTTGCGTTTCTAAGCAATGATCTTACACATTGAAGTCTATCTGTCTGGAGTTTAATGACATTAGCCAGCATTAGCTATCGTGAGCCACTGGTCACACCAGACCAGGTGAGGCTGGTGCAGCAAAACCCCTGAATGTACTGACTTAAGTAATAAGCAATGAAATGCACCCTTGCTCAAGAGTTAAGAGTGTGTTTTTGGTTTTTTTTTTCCAAACTGAAATGCTGCACGTTTCATGCCTGGTGAATAAGTAAGGACTTTTTCGACTATCATGGTTTATTTATTTTGTGGTAAGCATCGTGAGCATCGCGAATCAAACTGAATTGGCTGTATTGTTGAGCCTCTAATACATATCTAATGTTACTACCCACATTTCAAATCAAATCAAAGCTGCCCTCAGAAAGTCAACGCCACGTCCAATGAAGCCTCTCAGTCTTTCTTCTTCACATCTGAGCCAGCGTCAAATCGGGCAGGAGCGCGGCATCTACGGCAGATCCAGGGTAAGTTAACTTCACAGTGACAGGGCACAACAAAGCAGCCACTCTTTTTTTTTCCGTCGCTGCAATGTTTACGCAGTTTGCACACAGTTTTCTTTTTACGCCCTCCCAATTTCGGCTCTCCTGCCGTAGCCAGTGGCGACTTGGGTTATCTCCGCCGCAAAAGAGCGCTTATACGTGTGGAGAACAGGCTTAATGACGAGTCGGCCCGGAGGGGGGGTAGAATGTCACAACTTGTGTCACGCTGCGTCATCGGGAGGCCCACGTGCTTCCCTTTCATGTCACTCCCCGTGTTCCGCGGTGAACGCCGGTGGTGGCCGTGCCTCACGAGGAAGCACTCTCACCGAGCAGGGGTTCGTGTGCGGTGATGCCGGCATTTAGCGCAGGACTGAAGCGCGTGCTGCTACGCAACGGAAAGTGTTCATGATGGATTTCCTAATTTCATAACCTTGAACTGTTTTTGAAGTCTACTATTTTACAGTTTTTCAGTTTTTGAAGCCTCCCCGCTTTATTCTCTGCTTCTGTCTTAATTTGATACTGTTCAATTCAAACTGAACTCCTCCTCCATGTTTACCTTTTTTATTGTTGCTCAGCATTTCTTTCCTTGGGTGTCATCAAGCTACCGTCGATGAAACTCGGCTTTTCCGGCACGGATGTGTCGCAATAAAAGTGTCGGAAGTGATTGACAGCAGAGTGGAAAGTGTGAAATGACTCTGTTGTTTATAGTATTATAAGATAGTATATTATAGTGCAGGTGATTTCACCCACCCCAGCTATTATTTGAGAGTCTGCATTACTTTAAGTTGAGTTATACTGGAAAATGTACAGTAACTGAAAACAATTTAACAGTCGCTATTAAAAATTCACGTGAGCGAAAATTTTAATTAAAAAAAAAACCCTGAACAGAATTATAAAATCTGAACATTTTCAAATTGGTACAATTAGTACAAAACGTCGTCTTGTTTAAAGTCGCATGATAACAAACCAAGTGCACATAGAGCCAATTCAAAAGCTACGCTCAGCTAGTGAGTCTTTTCACAGCTGCACACACACACACACACACACACACACAGGACGTAGACACATACATGGGGACCTTTCAGCCTTTCTCAGCATCCGTCAAAGAGGGACTGACCTTGAAACTGAAGCAAAGCCCGTGATTACGATGAGAGGATACTAAAAACAACGCAAGACTTTTGTGTTTGCCACCGTGCCAGTGGGACGGCACGCTGTCACTGTGAACTTGCAGCCGATGAATGTAAATCCGAGCTGAAACCCTTTTTTTGCCAAGGCCAATTAGCCGGCTCTGCATCCAGTTGCCTAATTATCCCAAATTAGCTGACTCAGTGGATTATGAGATGAATTAGTTGTTATCAAAATCATGCAGCAGGGCTGAATATTAACAATGCCATTTGGAAAGCAAGTGATTTTCAAGCTAATTTCAATGTAGCACGGCGGACACAGAAATACTTGCACCCTGGTATAATGCAACCTAATACAACACTGCAGACTGCATCCTCATTAATTACCAATTTTGGGGCTTTGGGATGATTTAATACTTCATTACAAGTTGGTAGATTCATGTATGTTGTATGTGTGTTTCATAATGGCATCACAAATATGATCCAGGTTGTTATTATGGTGGAATTATCCTCTGACAGACTTTCATAGACCACCAGCAGACCGGAGTCCGTAAGAGACGGAACCAAAGTTGCAAAGAAACCGACGCGACACAAAGAGAAGTTAGTTAGCGCTCGTAAAGAGCAGCAAACTGTTGAGGGAAAACACTAGGTTTTAGATTCTACAATTTATCGAATTCATTCATGTCATTTTATTTGTAAGGGGTCATGTTCAATGTCAAAACTAAATGTTACAGTTTCATGTATTGTTCCAGAGTTAGCGTCAATTGGCTTAACTAATCTGAACACCAAACTCAACCACGCATACCTGGAGGACCCAAAAATACTTGGGTCAGTGTCCATGGGAAGTTAAAATGGGCACATGTGGTAAGAAAAATGGCCCGTTAAATCTAAAAAAATGGTGCGTATATAACACAGAGACCAAATTGAACCTGCGTTCGGGTTCACTTTGGAGGCTAACGTGTCAGCAAGCAGTTGCCTACGCATCCAGCAGCCATAAAGCAACATTAGCAGAGTATTTAGCGGCTAAGGTCGGGGCAAAAAATGTGTCATGTTCACCGGCTGGTTCGCTAACTTTGTCTGTCTGCTGTTTGGTGCTGGGCATGTGGTGTACAGTGGGTTCATCGGCGCTTTTCCCGCCGCAATAGCTGAAAACCTTTGAAAACTTTTGAAGTTGCTGGCCCGTCAAAACCAAAACAATGAGCTTAAAGACGCTAAAATGCCCCCAGTGGCGCATGACGCCTTTTGACATTCGACATGCAAAATGTTGATGGGTGCGGCTTTAAAAATCAAACTGCTTTGATACTGCCAGGTCCGTTTTCCCGCTTTGTGTGTAGCTGTTGCCAACAGTCACTCTAGTCTAGTGCAGCATCAGCGCGGAGCCTGTCGTCACTCAACATGACATAAGCGTTAGCAAGGAGCGCCACAGCAAAGCACGTAGGAAGGGCAGGCTGTAATTCAATTACGAGAAAATTAGATCGTTGTGTTGCTGCGAGCAAAAAGGTCACTAACAGCTGAGCCAAAATTTAAAAAAAAACAAAAAAAACACCTGTGACCTGCAGCTTCGCAGCAGTGGGAGAGATGGAGGCGACTCTGACTCTGACTGTTAGTCACTCTTTTAATGGCCCATTTCAATTAAAGGCATTGTCAACAAGGTAGTTGGCTTTATCAAGGTTGTTGATCTGAGCGGGAAATTGTCTTCTTGGAGCTAAGAGGAATGAAATGGTTGAGAGCTAGTGTAAAAAAAAAAAAAAAAAAAAAGCTCATCCATGGGTGCAATGCTGCTTCACACACACACACACACACACACAAACACACACACACACACACAGTACACTGGCAGATTCCTTAGGGGAAACACTCAGAGAGAGACCCCGATTTCAGTCACTCTGATCATTTATTTATTTGTGGGCCACTTTTTTTTGAATGAGTTGCGATAAGATTCACACGATGTAGACGAAAACAAGTGTGATTATTACTATTCGGCATGAGACCGTCACCACGAGGGAGAGAAAGGGGGGGGGGGGGGGGGGGGCAAGAGGCCACATATCCCCCTGCTAAAAATCAATCTTCTGGAGGACTGCGAGACCAGCATACTGATTGGGCCTCCATTCACATGGATCCTTTCTTTCGTTGCTCTCTTGACCTCCCTCTCGCTAAAAAAAAAAACCCTGAAATTAATATCTGATTTATAGAAACATCTCAACAACACGTTGTGCATCTAAATCAGGACTACAGCACTGTAGGTGTTAACGTGCCGAATCCGAGTCTGAGCTTTTCCACTCAGGTTGTTATTTTATGCACAAACTGAAAGTGTGCAGAACAACAGGTGGATTTTATGAGCTGTTAGTAGTTCCAGATATTTCCCCCGCTGAAGGTCTCGCATGGTTTCATTTAGATATCTGTTTTTGCGGCCCAAGGAGGTATAATTATTCATTACTTCGCAAAAAACAACAAAAAAAAAGCAAAGATATGAGAAACGTCCAAAGAAATAATGCAAATGGAAAACCACTGGACTAAACTGCATGTAAAGCAGTCCCACCTCGAGCAGCTGCGACAGTAAAAAGCTGCTTACACAAGAGCCGTGTTTCCAGAAGTACTGCATTAGAAACGTCCTCCATGTTTTTTTGCTTTTGTGGAAAAGCACGTTAGCAGATGGGACATGGGCCAAACAAAAAAAAAGAAAAAAATCAAAAGTACAATTTTTCCCAAATATGGTTTCTGTCATTTTAGGTCGTTCTTATCACGCTGATGTTTGTTCAAGTGTTTCCTGATACGTTTGGTTTTAATTCGGTATTTGAGGCTGCAGAAAGGGGGTGAGACGTCATTGATTGACGCGGACTCCGGCTCCAAATGACGTCGCCGTCTGGGATATTTTGGCTTCGTGTTTTCTTGTGCAGTGAGAGGAAGCGGAGACGCGTCGTGCACCTTCGTGTACAGTGTATGGCCAGTGCTAGCTGACCTGAAAGAACAATTAAAACCTTCCCAATGGGAACACATTCCTGAGGACCTCTCTCTCTCCATTTTTTCTAGGGATGGGCTGTTTCCCGTTTCGCAACCTCGACCTCATCTGCTCTGTTAACTGGGAGATAACAAGCGTACACAAAGCTTTGCACCGAGCCTAGTTTATTTGCTCCAAACCAGTCGATGGAGACGCGCCTGATTCGCATTTTTTCTTTTTTTTTGCAGGATTACGAGCGCCACCTTAAAATCCGCGTGACAGTTGCATGGAAACGCGGCTATTGATGCATCAGTAATCCTATAACGTCATGTATAACAAAAATGCACCACTCAAGTACTGTAGAGTGGAGTATTTTGTTGCATTGGTGCTTCTCCCACCACTGGATGAGTATTTATAGTACAACTGGCCTGCATTGTGAATAACATGTATGTGCTTTCCATGTGGTCATAATTTCAATAGGCTAGACATAGTGTGATAATATCTTTTTTTTCTTTTTTTCCCCCCTCTGGCCAGGCTTAGCGTAATCCTCTTTTACCCAATTTAGCATCCTTCCTGTCACAGTTACTGTAGCGTTACTGTAAATACATTGCTAGCACTGTCCTGGAATGACCTCACCATAAGCATATAAGCGCTGTTAAGACCTATTCCGTTCCATAATTTAAAAAAAAAGAAAAGGACTGCCAGTGCAGCGAGATAACACAACACAAGTCGACTTGGATTTACTGGAAACGTGGCGTTTTATCGATGCCGTTTGCCAGCGGTAGCTGCGAGCACTTGACGGGCTCCGGTTCAAGATTTTTAAAAGGGGCCCCCGTTCAATTTGAGACGTGCAAACAAACACGCACACGCCAGAGCCAGCTGCTGGCATAGGCGGTGGAAGGGAAATGCCGGGGGTGCTCGGGTACCGGGAGAGTGGGAGACAGACGGAGAAAGGAAGAGGGAAAACAATGCAGTGACGCCGAGGCAAATGTGGCCTCCATGTTTTTAATAGAGTATGTTTACCGTCTGCTCTGACCACCCCCCACCCCCCCCCCAAAGAGACGTTTTTATGGCTTGTTGGCCCGAGGTGCACGCCAGCCTTTTTGTTTTCACCTTCATAGGCTGCCATACATTTTGTGCGTAGAGCAGGTTTAGATGGCTAGCTCTTACCAATAAGGACTTTTACAATGCACCTCATTGTCCTCATCAGCAGATGGAGTTTTGTCCGTTGCCGTGTGTTGTTGTCATTCTTACTATTAACAATAGTAGTATAATATACTTAAAGATCCAAGATGACTTATTTGTCCCTGGGGAGATTTGTTCTGAACATAAAGGCTGCCACATAAAAAAAAAAATACATCCAGTTATAGTGAAATATAACATTCATTCATATACATGCAACACAGCCCCTCATTTCACACCCTCTTTATGTCCTGAGTTTAGGAGAGACACTGATAAGAGGGATGAAAGAGTCGTGTTTACGTTCAGGTATCTTTTCCTGTATTTAATTGGAAGCCTGCAGAGTCGCTGTTGGATCCTAGCACGCGTGCAGAATTCACATGGACATTCAAAGACGGATTGAAAGACGTCAACGTGTAAAACCAAGTATTCGGATTCAAAAGTCATTTCTACTGTTCTCTTAGTGTTTACAGTGAGTGGTCGCCGTCACCATTGTACATGCATTTTTCAATCGCCAGTCTCACATGTAACATAAGTCTCAGCTCATTGAGTCAGTCCGGCGTAGGCCTTGAGGCTTTCAAGGCGTCGCCGAATGAAGCGTATTACGGTTAGCATTGCATCATCAGTGCCGCGATTGTCTTTAAAGGCAAAAACGGATACGACTCTAGCTGTTCATTCATGTTTGACTTCATCCTTTCCAGACACTTCATCACAATAGAGGTCAGAGCGACTGGTCTATGGTCGGTTATTGTCCCCCCCCCCCATAGCACCTCTGAATCCCCAGAATGTTCATGACAACTTGGCGAATGAAGTGCATAAAATGTGGTCAGAAGAAGATAGTAAGTGGAGATTAATGGTAATAGTGCATTGTTCAGCCTGGTTTCAAGACACTGACACAAGTGGCTGCAGAGGGTAAGATGGAATACTCACAGCCCGGTAACATGGGGGGGGGGGTTTGCAGAGTGAACACGCAACAGCCACAATCACTGTTACAGCCGTCACTGCGGCCCGACGGAGGAATAAGGTACGATCGTCAAAACCCGTCCCTAACCCAACAAACACGTCATTAATCAAGTTAAGAACTGCGCTGGAGGAGGGAAAAAGTAAAGCACGCGACTGAGTTTATCTGTTAACGGCGTTATTACTGTTTAGAGAGTGCACGTCGGTGCAAAAGCCATGAGGAACCCACTTCCGCGAGGATCTGCATCGGTTATTTTCCCTGATTTACCCCCACAGAGCCAGTGGCCGTCGACAATACAAACGAGCGGGAGCTGGCGTTGAAATATATATCCTGTCTCGGTGTGCTTTCCGTCTTGCACATTCTCTCCGGCTCGCTCTGCCTTTCTCTCCGTTTGTCCCCCCCCAAAGGCAGAATATTGGAGGAGTCTTTAATCATCTTTACTGCCCACTCTATAATCCCCGCTAAGAGACTAATCCATGATCTGCCACAATGGAGACCAACCCCGCCGAGTCAAGGGGAGGGGGGAGCAAAACAGCCTCAGTGATAACTTTTCATGATTTTGAATTCTCGTGTGGGATGGGAGCCGCATTCTTTTGTCAAAGAGGACGGGAACATGTAATGACATTTATAGGACTGAGGATTTACAGGATTCTCTACCCCGGTAACGCACAGTTTTTAACTGCTCGGAATGCTTAGTCTTCAGCCGTTGTGTTAACGGATTGTCGGGGTAAAAGTTCACCTAAAAATCTCTGAACCATTCCCAAAAATGAAGTAATTTGAAGTTAACGGGCAGATAACCTCACGTCCTGAAAATATCACCCGGAGCCTGGATCCTGTAGGATGCCTTGCGCGTAACTCAGAAGCCCGTCTCTGGGGGGAGGGGGGGGGGGGGGGGGGTGTTTTTAGTGTCTGATTTCGCAGATACACACCCAGAGTTCTGGAAGTGCAAGAACCATTTATTTTCTGCACAGACGTTAGCTAGGTTTCCATTGGAATGTGCACATTTCAACCGAGTCTCGAGACATTTGGCAAAAGAAAATGCGAATTGATGTTTCCATCCATATGGGATTTATTAGGAGTTGCTTCGTCGAGATAAACAGCCGGTGGCACGAAGTTTCCTGTTGCCATTAAACCACTGCAGAGGAAGAGGGCACAGCAAGATGACGCAGTTTGTCCTTACTGCGGCTGCTAGAGGGTCATAGCGTAAGCAGATGTTTTGGGCCACTGATGCTGTTGGTCTTGGTCTCCTTAGTGGGTTGATCACACACCGCTGTCTATAAAATGCTTCCACGCCCTTCGTTGGTGCACGTGCACCGCCTGCGCGACCACGAACGGCCCCTGTTGCTTGATCCGATCCCATTAGGATCCTCTGGTGCCTGAACCCTGGCATCAGACTCGCAGGGCAGGCACTGTATGAACCTGGCTCTTCCTCCTTCTTAATCAAAAGTAGAACGCTGCCCTTAAAGTCAAACCATGTTTGGCTTGTAGTCCCAGAATACCACAGCTCAATCCATGCATATCATCTGGGCTGCCCTGGAGAGCAGTGTAGCGCACATCTGGTGAGTGAGAGGGTCAGCTTATGTTTCGGCTATATGTGTGTGTGTGTGTGTGAGAGTGTGAAGAGCTGACAGTGACAGCTGGCTGGTGGTTGGGGTAGAGGCCAACCGATGCAGGGATAAGTGCCTCGGCAATAAACAGTCTCTCACTCTCTCGCACGCACACACACACACAGTTTAAAGAGGAGCGTCTATAATGCAAGCTGCTATGCGGCGCGGCAAAGCCGCAGAGACAGAGGTGATAATGTGGCCGGGAAGGGTGTGAAAATATGCGTCCGTATATATATATATATATATATATATACATGCTCCAGTTTAGAATCCGGAGCGCACAGGGATGTAAACATGCTGCGGTGAAGGCGGAAGGGAAACACATTAAATCTGTACACGGGCGAGCATCAAGACTGGCCTGTTGAACCTGGAGCGTCGCCCCCATTCCTCTGAGAGCAAATGTGTACATTTTTTTTTCTTTCAAGATTTGATGGCACTCGTGGAAAGGTGGCAAAAAGGCGGGGGGGGGGGGGGGGAGACCACAGTGGGAGAGGTGAACGTGTGTGTTTACAGTGTGTGCATGTGTGCGTACGCATGGGTGATCAGGAGTCGCACTTTTCAACTCCCTCGCTCCCACTAGTGCACGAGAGTCTACTTTAGAGTGAGGGTGAGCTTGTTAGTGTGTGTGTGTGTGTGTGTGTGTGTGTGCATAAGCACGAGAGGGATGGAAAGGAGGAAGGTAATGATCAAAAATTTGCAAGAGCAGAAGCGTATTTCCCCCAGGCTTCAGCGTGTGTGACTTGCTTTCAATGTCCTCCCTCGTTCGCTGCCCTTTCCTTTCCTTTCCTTTCCTTTTTTCTGTCTCTCCGTCTTCTCCCCCCCCCTCATCTCATTTTAAAAACAGTGTGGCTTACAGTGACTTGCAGTTGGCGGGTGGCGTTTTACAGGAACAGCTCACTTTGGATAACACGCTCATAGAGGTGGAAATTATGATTCACTCTGCTGATTTGAATTGTTTTTTTGTTGGGTTTTTTTTTTTTGAGTCATTGACTAAACACATAGAATACAAACATATATGTAGCAAAAATATACACATAGAGTTGAGAACAGTTTGGCTGTAAAAGTAAGTGCAATTGTGCGAGTATGTGCAAGCGAATGCGTTACTGACACCGATAGGCAGGACTGGGTGTTATTTTACTCGCAGGGTTGGTCGCAGGAAGCCTTTTGATTTGTTTTTAACAGAGAGAGTAGGGGTGCACCGAAATGCGATGTCGACAGCGAGGGCTGGCTTGAATGAGTGACTTGTCGGCAGTGGCCTACAAAATGTCTTTCCGGACGTTAAAACAAGAAGAAGCGAGAAGAGGCGCTGCGGGGCCCTCAGAAGAGGACAGGGCCCTTGTAGAACAGAATTGGAGATAATGGCCAAGTTCTGTTGGGACCCCTGTGCTTCAAACAAAAGTGTTGGACCATTAACCCCTTACACGTTGGGGTCTATCCCGCAGGAAGTTTTAGATTAACCTTTGGTCTAGAGAGTAATGTTCGCATTTCTGTTCATCTACAGCTGAAACGCAACTAATTACTGAGCTTTAAGACGCATTCAGAAAGAACATAAGCTGAATTGTAGGTGTGGCGCGGTTGCGAAGGCGGGAGTGGGCGCAACTAGGTGCAAATGTGCGGCTCAAATTGAGGCGTTGAATTGAAAGAGTAAACAGGGCTTTATGAGTCTCTGTCATAAACATACAGAGATGGGGGTGGGAGGGGGGGGGGCAGAGAGAACAAGAGCTCAGAGGCTGAAGCCCCGAAGGCGTTAACCTCGCGCAAAGGACGCTCCGGCGACCATAAATCCAGCTCGAGCCGTCACGCCGAACATACACCGACGCGGCCTAGTGGTCAAATTTGCGTGAATAATGCGAGGCAGAAATCCATCCAATCATGTTCTGTCAAGTTTATTTTTATTTTTTTTTAACTTTGGACATAGCCAGGATAACCGTTTTGCTCGTTTCCAGTCTTGTGCTAAGCTAGGCTAACCACGAGCTGTCAGTAATTGCTCCTCTCTCCTCAGTCTTGAAAGTATGCCAGACTATCCTTTTCAGGAGGGTAAAAATCAGTCCGGTCTTTCTCACAATGGGAAGACAAAATGGAGGATGTGTGCGTGTGTGTGTGTGTGTGTGTGTGTGTGTGTGTGTGTGTGTGTGTGTGTGTGTGTGTGTGTGTGTGTGTGTGTGTGGTAATGATGTGGCTTTATCCCGCCGTGGTGAGCATCTCGCAGCAGGTTTAGCATCCTGGTAAGCTGGAGGATCCCCCAGGTATAATGGTGTGTGTGCGTGCATCTCGGTGTTATTCACAGGGAGGTTTTAAAGGGTTCAAAGCTTGCTCTGGCGCTTGCTCTGGCGCTCGCTCTGTGCTCTCCCCAAAGACAAGACATTGATGTTTTACTTTCCAATGAGTTGTTTAGGAATAATGGTAGAAGGAGAGGTGTGCCCAGAAAGGATGCCTCCCATCAGAATGCCAATATATTGGAGGAGTGGAGGGAGTTTTTACCATAATGGATTTGAGAGGATAGACAGAGCTACAGCTCAATACCCTCTAAAACGCACTTCTCTCCACTTTGAACGAATATTGGAGCATGAATTTGCAGCAAATCAGTTCTTCACAGTCTCAGAGTTGACGGCGAGGGCCTGCATAATGATGTCACCGCTATCTAAATGAGTTCGGCACACGCGGCAGCGGTTGCGGCAGGATGAAGAATGTGCTGTCAGATGTGTCCGAGTTATCTTATCTGTTTGGACAACCCAGTTCTTTCCCCGCTGTGCCGGACTCGTTTAAATGCAGCGAGGCGGGGCTGCGCCACAGCAACAGTGGCTTGTCAATGGCGGCGGGCTATTGGCGACGTTCCACCGGCCGCCGACCAGACGCGCTTAATGGCAGCCATTATCTCCACATTACAGATATGCAGGAGTGATTACCTTGATGCTCAGCCGCCCCCGCCCCCCCCTCCAATCATTGACTGACATCAGCGCTGCTAGTCAGAGCTAGTCAACTCGACTCGGTTGCCGCGATCGAAGAGCGCCGGTTCTCAAGGAGGCTAGGGATGCCACTGGGGGCATCGATCCAGCATTAGCTCAACCTTTGAGAGATATTGACCCCCGACCATCTCAATGTGTCCCACGGATCAGCGGTCAGCGGCCGCAGGCTGCTGGAAAACGCAGTATGACTGGCATGTGGACGCCTCAGTCACCCAGCAACAGTCTGACAGTATCAGGAATCCATGAGAGCAAATACATCTCGGAGAGCACAATACGTCTCTTAGTGGCTGTAACATTAACACTGTCTGACTCTTTTTATACTATGCACTTTGAGGCTATTGATGATAATTCTATTATTATTATTATTATTATTATAGCCATATATTCATCTCTGCAGTATTACAATACCCACTATTCCTGCAGAAATACATAGGAATCTGTACATACCAGTGTGAGTATAGTCAGTCAATCAGTCAAGTTTATTTGTCGCACGTAATGCTCGTAGTACTCGTAGTCGCATGTTTGTCCAAATTATTCACAAAAGTATACAAAGTAAAAGTACTGGTTAGTAATATTACGAACTGAAATTAAACGTAGCGGAGAGGTCTGCGCCCTCTTAATGTACACTTATTTAAAATGACTAATCCACACAATTTCAAAGCAGCATAAATTGACTTGAAGGCAGCAGAACAAGCTGCATTTAATCACCTTTTACAAAGTTGTCGGTAGCTCACGCGTCAGGAAACATTTGCATCGCACGTCCAGCAGACGTGGAGCTACATCAGCACTCCTTTGGAATTATTATTCATTGTTAGCTTATTATTTAACATTTGCTCTCCCTTTAGCGTTGTTTTGGTCACGAACCAGCTGCGGAGTGTGTGCCGTCACTACGAGCGACCCCTTTCACATTCCTCCTTCAGCCATTTCATTATTTGTCAATCATTTTTTTGTTTGTTTTACGTTTGTTGTATTTTATTGTGTTTGATTTTGTGATGTAAGGGTTCATAATCACACTCGGTTTTGTTTGCGCGTCGCATGTTGCACAGCAATGAGGTGAAACGTGTGTAAAATGAGAACGAGGTGGTTCACGTGTCGTGGTTTTTTTTTTTCTCATGTCTTTTCATTCTGGGACAGTGATGCATTTTCCCCCTCAATGGGATAACAAAGCACAGCTTGAATTTGATTTTTACATACAGCGCATTTAACATGCCTCCTGACAGCAGTGCATTTCTGATCTCTTGACGGCAAGAAATAGACCAATCTGTCGAGCTACATTTTCCGTCAAGCCTTTTCCTAGCGAGATGGTTTTTGTGACAGGCTTTTGTTTCTGCATGTGTTACTACAGCAGTCAGAGGTTTTGTTTTTTTGGACTATATTAGAGCTGCAATCATAAGCCTCCGACCTATTTCAGATAGAGTGATGCGACGCCAGTCTTTATAGTTTTTTTTTTTTTTTAAGGTACACCTACACAGCTCTATAAATCCAGGTTGTTATTATATTCTGGTGCGACTGCGGGGGTTTTCATCTATTAACTAGAAATATAAGCCTGCTGTCTGTGTGGAAATCCAGGAATTCATTTGGGTGATTATTCCTATTTTCCCTTCAGTTTATTTTTTATTTTTTGTGCAGCCCAGCTTCTGGCGCCGTATTACTCACATTGTTCTTGGCCGCGGCACAAAATCCCAGGTAGCTGGGGATGCCAGTTCACGAGAGGATGTGTTGAAAAGGAATTACTAATTAGGGACTGGCGAGGAGGTAGACTGAGGTAGTGAGGTAGTACTAATGCAGTGGCTAATGTGTGGTTCTTCAGAGGACATTCGCTGTTAATAAACCTCCCAGAGGTATGATTATATACTGCATGTGTGGGCAGCAGATCATATAAATCTGCATTTATACATTAAATATGATGTGGTAATGAAAAGTGGCAACAACAAAAAAAGTGTGTACATGGCGATGATGTATGAAAGAAAAATTACAGAACACATTAAGGCTACAAAATAAAGTGCATTAACATGTCAACGTATACACATCGCACCACGGGGCCCCCATGTGTCCAAACCGTATATAAAAACAGTATATTCATTTTCTATAGGCGACACTTGGCAGCCTGAGCATACAACTGAGTATCAATTATACAACCGCCTTCCTCAGTGTAGCCTTACTAGAATTAACCAGACAAGGGGACAAAATTACAGCAAAATAAGACACCATGGAGGCAGAAGCTGCAGCCACAAACACATATTAAAGCAGAGAGAGAGCGCTGCTCAGGTCTTGCACAACATGTAGTGCGCACACACAACGCTATGTTGCCTGGCAACACTGACGTTCTCTGGAGAGAGCTGCATCCATCGACGAGTGTGTTGTTGTACTCACCTGTCTGAACGGCATTCTGTGAGTCCTGAGCATTGCGAAGTCCTCCACAAAACTTCTCTGTTTGTTCATTCTCAAAGCATACTCTGTCCCACCATAACCAGTCCACCCAGTCTCTCTGTCGCACTGCGCTCCAGCGAGCGCAACAGTCACCGCCGGAGGATCCACCATGAGAATTTTAGCATTAGCTAGACCCAGGGACTTGTTGGTCTTGATTTAGGCTTGACGTGGGATTTGTAGGTCTTGACTCGGACTTTCCTTGAGACTTGTTGGTCTTGATGCAGGCTTGACTGAGAACTTGCTGGTCTGGACTTGGACTTTATGTGGGACTTGTTGGTCTTGAAGCAGGCTTGACTTGCGACTAGTAGGTCTTGACTTGGACTTTACTTGGGACATGTTGGTCTTGAAGCAGGTTTGACTTGGGACATGTTGGTCTTGAAGCAGGTTTGACTTGGGACATGTTGGTCTGGACTCTGACTTTACGTGGGACTTGTTGGTCTTGAAGCAGGTTCGACTTGGGACTTGTTTGTCTTGATTTAGGCTTTACTTGGGACTTGTAGGTCTTGACTTGGACTTTACTTGAGACTTGTTAGTCTTGATGCAGGCTTGACTGAGGACTTGCTGGTCTGGACTTGGACTTTATGTGGGACTTGTTGGTCCTGAAGCGGGTTTGACTTGGGACTTGTAGGTCTTGACAAAGGCTTGACTTTGAACACGTGAATATTTTGCAGTCTGATCCCGGCAAAGGAGGATAGGATATTTATATATTAGTATTCAAACAGGACTACAGAATCAAGCACGGAGCCCATTTGCCACCATAACTTGCTTCTCGTGTTAATGAGTGAAGACTCTGCAACAAGCCCTTCAATCTCAGTATTTGACTTCAAGCGACAACAGATAAAGAGAAAAGGCTTTAAAACGACAGAAGGCCTGTGCTTTCCTGCCTTCCTCGCCTTCTTCCACCCTTTTGTTTCACTGGTTCAGTTCTATATCTTTGATTCCATCCAGCGAGTCGAGCAGCATCCCTGAACCTCATCTTTCATCTCTCACCCACTTAGCACACACTCATTTCATAGGCTATCGAGCTCCTTGTTTTTCTCCCGTTTCTTCTCGTCGATGATTCTAACCTTGCCAGCCTGCTTGTCTTTTTCTTCCGTAGCCGGCGGGATGTCAACACTAACCGTGAATCTGATACAAATCACGGCGGAACTTATTGTCCGCAGTCTTCACTTCCATCGCAGCGCGGTCCCACAGGCCTTCACTGTCTGGCGGCTTAACACGACTCAGATCACAAGGTTTTCTCTGCGATTCTGAGCTTTGAAACGCACCCCCAGCCACTCGGAAACCAACTCTGAAGCAGTTCTCAGTTCTCACACTCTCGGGGGGGGGGGGGGGGGGAAAGGCAGAGTGATAATGATGTGAAAAATCGGGGGGGGGGTTAAATTTAGAGTTACTGCTGCCTTAGCTGCATAAAGAGAGCCTTAGGGCCATAGGGCTTTCCCCTCATCCAATGCCCAGTGGATCGCTCCTTACCACAAACAAAATAAATAAATCAGCCAAGTACCCAGGAGTGTCTGCGTGGGCAACCTGCCCTATTTTAAGATGCATCATAAGGACAAGTTGTTTTTTTTTTCCTCCATCTCTTTGATTCACTTTCCATGCCCACCCCTCACCATTTCCCTCCTTTCCCACTTTAGCTCTCTGTTTGGGCAGAGCAAAATAATGATGTTACTTCGTCATTTTATGTAATTTGTGATTGCTCCTAAAGCTCCCTGGCTGAGGTACTTTGTGTATCAAGTTAAACCCCAGAAAGCATGAAAGTACAGTAAGTCAGTGCCATAATCTGTTTGGGTTTTAATGTCCTCATCTTCAAATGTGTTTGTTAAGTTGCCAAAGTGATTTTTAAATGAAAGCCTCCCAAGTTCAATCACGACAGTAGTTACTCTAAGGCTTTGTTCTGCTTAAGTGCTTTCCAAACCACTCAGAGCGCTGAGCAAAACACAAATATGGGGCCTTCCACTTGAAAAATTGGCCTCAGCGTTTTCCCGCAGCAGAGCAGCCGGAGCTGTGGTGTGAATCCAGATCTTCCGCAGAGAGATAAGATACAGTACTCCGTGCAGGCTGACGCATACATATGGCTCCTGCTTTTTAACCACCCCACAATGATAAGTAGGCCGACAGTAGCTTTGTAGTGCCGCACACTCTGTCTGAATGCTAATGAGGATGCCGGTACAGTCGGAGCAGCTTCCAGCGCTCCAGCAGTGAGCTGCGAGTGTAACAACAACAGCCCCCACCCCCCCCCCGCCGCAGCAGCAGAGTTTTTTGGGGCCCTGGGAAAAATCAAAACAACGAGCTAAAAGAGGTCTTAAAGCTCCGATGGGGAACTGCAAGTGTTGGTGATACTTCTCTGTGGGTTCGTCATTGTGAACGACGCCTCAGTTATTTGATCATTTGTTCATAAAAGAATATTGATTCGTGCAGCTTTTAAAAGCTTTTTCATTTTTTGGGGTTTATTGTCGTATTTTTTATTTTTTTTAGACGAGTAGACTGCAAGTATTCCGACGCAAATTTAAATTTAATCCTGACCTCCTTTCCTCCTCTACCCGGTGAGCAGTTTGAGGTTTCGAGACCCCGTCTGTAAACGCTGCACAGGTGCGCGCAGAGACACCCGAAGCCATAACTCATTCCTTGTGGGCGCGACGTGCGCTTATGCTGAAATAAGGGCTTTTTGCCGCTGAGAGCATCCTCAAAATGGGCTTACTGTGTGGATGATCACGTTGGATTAAATGTTGCGTCGTGTTTCCATCATGTGTGCGGGCCTCGCCGCCACTCTCCCCTCCGTGGACGCGGCCCATGAGAAAACAGATGGCTTTGTGGGACCGGTGCCAGAGCAGCACTTCCTACCGGGCCTCTCCGCTGTGCTGTCATCTCGCTGGCATAGCCTCGGTCTTAATCAGGGGCTCGACGGATGCCACTTTACACCTGCCCACTGTCACTCAGCCAGAGAGCACTGACGGCTGATGAAGTTAATGCTAGGAACAGCAAGCTGGGAATGCCTCATCTTCCTCCTCCTCCTCTTCTGTTTTGTCCAGCAAGACACCGCTGGGGTCCGATATTCTCATTCAAATAACCGCTGTTTTCTGAATTTAATTTCAAAGGCAGGCTACACTTACACTTTACACTATGTAAATAACGTGCATTTCTGTGAATTACATTTTAATTGTTCTTCAAAGCTCTTTCCCCGATGTTCAGAGCTAATTGCATTGAAAGGGCTTCTTTTTTCTTTCTTTTTTTTCTCCGTCAACTGACTCAGCAGGTTTCCGAAGTATTTCTGGATCAGTATTGAATCAATATCTGCTTTTAGACCCGATATCCCCTCTTCCAGTGATTACTGTAAACACAGATGCAGAGTCAGTTTGCTGGCAGGGGACGACCTTTCATTATGTTAGGGTGCACGGGTTCCATAGCTCTCATTCTAAGCACAGCAACCCATCAATAGCATCAAATATTTATCGTCGTATCTGTCTTCCATCAAAGCTATTGGCTGCCTTTGCCTGTCTTTGCCCTGAGGTAAGCACTACAATGTCAGAAAAGTGGGAGTGGAGAAAAAGTCCATTATTTTCATTCGCCCTCTTGATACTTGTACACGTTATACATATATATGACCTTGCCAGAGCTGAGAGAACTTGGGAACAAATGGAACTTTCTTGTGTTGAACTCCAAAGTAGAGCCGTTCTCCTTTTTTTTTGATTGCAAATGACATCATGCTCTGCCTTTTTTTTTTTTTTGTCTTATCAGCTGTTACTTGATTTCCAGCGGTGGTTACGGACAGCTAATCTGGCCGGGCCGGCTCCGTAGTGAAAGCTGGCGCCGTGGCGGGAATGACAAAAGGAGTAATAAGCTCAGGAGGAGAGTCGGACGCAGCAGAGGGCTCGTGGGGAGGAGAGCTGAATCAGTGGCCGCTCGTCATCAAGCAATTAGGTTCAGTAAGAAGCAGGGGAACTCTGGTGAGAAATCCAGCAGTGAGCTGAGTGGAGGCTCAAAGGGGCAGTAACAAGGTGAGCCAGGGAGGTCGGAACTGATCTGTTGAGAGCCGAACACTCAAATACAAACAAAAAAAATCATCTGTGGGGCACCTGATTGGTCTGTACCAAATTTCACTGCAATACATCCGACATTTGGTGCATGAATTCTGGGCCACAATAATCGAATAATTAAGGGTGCATGTTCACATAAAAAGGTTAGTTAGCGGTAGAGGTCAGAGAATTCAGACAAGTCTGGTTGGGGTTAGAGTTGGAAGGGCTGTTTATGTGAATTATTAATTATTTGTCCAGGTTTTGAGATATCTATCTCTGAGATTCCTGCCTTCAACTCCGATCCAAGTTCCCATTACTCTGTCAATGGCACTCATAGGGACTATTTCCTCTGCGATAGTTCCAGTGACATTGTTTTTGGAAAGAGTTAGTCTGTGAGCTTTAGATGTGTTGGTACTTTTGACAGAGCCAAGCGACCTCTTCTCCCCTGTTTCACCGTCTTGCTAATTTAGGCTAAGCTCTTCCTTACTCCAGCTACGTATGTTTCGGATCTTTTCATCTTTACTATCACAAAGAAATCAAATAAGTGTATTTCCCAAAATGTTGATCTATTCCTTATATATTGTTGTTGTTGTTAACTTTTGTTCAGCTGTAGAGAATGTTTGGATTCTTGGTACTTCTGGACATGGTCGGTAAAAACTTTTTCTTCAAATGAAGGCTTGACTCGTCTTGAAAAACTTCTTTGTATCAATTGGGAACTGAACCTGAGCTGTCAGAGTTTGAACCTTCACGCCCTCAGGCCCACTGCCAGTTTTACTTATGTCTTCTTCATGAGCATCAGGGTTTTTTTTTTTGTTGCACATTTCACACATAAGAGCACATCATTTGTATTTGAAGACAAACATTCAAATTTCACGAAATTGTGCGAGGCCAAGAACGGCGGTATCGCATTCAGATCACGTTCTCAGTCCAAACGACGCTCCCGGCTTGGTTTGGAAACGTACCAAGAAACCTCCTTGTCAACAAGAGCTCGATCCAATTGATTTAGCCTGCTGTGAATTGCTGCGTTCTCACAAGTCCAAACAAACCCAGCAAAGGGAGAAACTGCTCCGGGGTTCAAAGTAACAGCCCTAAAAAAGAAAAAAAAGAAAAGAGAGATCCTAGGTGTAGGATTTTGGAAAAGTTGACTAGGACCAAAGAAAAGAGAGGAAAAAGAAGAGCTGCAGAAATAGAGATACTATACCTTTCCAAAGTGATTGTCAGTCCTTCCGAATGGACTTTAACTGATGATCCCCCTGATAACCATGTTTGACACAGAGTGTTTCAGGCAGGGACTTAAACTGGTATGCTCAATCACAAGCCTCCTTTAACTCCGGTCCCAGTGCTTTTTATTTTGTTTGTTTCTGTGACGTGGGAAGTTATCTTTAAATGCCATCATCTTGATGGCCAGATCCGGGAGACGCTCCAATGGCTCTTTTGAAATTCACTATTCTGGCACATCAGAGGTCTCCAGATAATCGTGGACACAAAGACAAACATATGCTTTCAGCCGGAGAATAAAAAGAATCAGCCCGCAGCTTTAAAGGCTCAGAGAGGTACTCAGAATTAAAAATGTAACATAATCACTTTGCAAAACCATACATGTTCCCCTGACCACTTTCTTCTAATGTGATTAAAGGGGGGGGCGTAGTCTCCTCTTTTCGAGAAGGCTGTTAGGCTGTCACATTAAAGAAGCCTCTGCAGCAGGATTCACAAGCCGTCTTTTCCCAACAGCCAACAGTTTAAAGAATGACTTAAAGGAGAAATGTATTATCTGGATTTTTGTGCTTTCGTGGCAGTTTGTTTCAAAGTGTGCGCAGGTTTCGTTTTGCCACTGCTCATTATGCTCTGGAGGAATCCTACAATCAAATGTGATTATGCCAATGTGACTACGAAGAGACCTCGGCTCTTCTACCCAGGCTAGTGTTGATATTGGGCCTTTCTTGATGTGGAAATGAGGAATTTCTGGCTCAAGTTTCCTTTTAGAGTCTACGGTATGCACGATATATGGTGACGATGTGAACGTCTATTGGAAAAGGGGGTTGCGCTTCAACGATGGGATTCCCAGTGGAGCGCTTGACCCAAAATCCAATATTCCCAAAAAATGTAGCGCATCCGAAATTTCCAGGTCAACGAGGGCAAAATACTCACTTTCACTTTCGCTTGTTTATTTGGCTCGGCACAGAGCCTTCATCGGAGCGTTTGAAGTATACAGGTTCAATTTGGTAATATACAGAAGAGCAGAGTTAATACACAGCTGGAAGTCGGAGCCAATTATTTAGGAAGCAATCAGATACCGGGACCAACAACAAGTGCGTAGTTAAATCTGATTTAAACCCCATGACACACAATATGAAGGAAAGAGGTTATACCTCTGACTCAGAAAGCCATACACCAACACCACCTCTCGCTCTGATCTCCTATCTAATATGCAACAACAAAAAAAAACAAAGACTGCACTGAATCTCTTTACTGAATATAGTCATTGTGCTTCACAAATAAAAGAGACATTCAAGAGACACTGGCTTGTGCTTCAAACAGAACAATCTTTAAAGGACTTCCGCAAATCACCCACCTCTTTTCTCGTTGGGGAGAGCACCAACGATTTCAAAACACTTGTCATGTACAAAAGTATGACTCGAAACAAGGCGCAACATGGCTGACAGCAACAACTGGCACGTATAGATGTGGCAAACGTGCCTTTCTGCATCAGTACAACAAAAGAAGAAATCGTTCAATGATCCCCGACACTGGGAGGAGAATTCCCATTCGGGGAGTTTATAAATCGACTCGTGATTTACATGTTATCATGCCCCTGTGGTCTAGTGTATGTCGCCCCTTAAACAAGTAATATCTGAGCACAGAACTACAATCCGTACAGGCAATATGGACTACGCAATTGCAAAACATTATGCTGAAGCAAACCACAGTTCTCCCTCTTCATTCAAACTCTGTGGGATTGAGAAAGCCACGATACCTACTAGAGGAGGCGATGTTTTAGAGAAACTCGCCCAGAGACGCATGTTTTAACTTCACGCATTCAACACCATGACACCAATTGGACCTAATGATGACTTCAGCTTGAAAATGAACGTGACCACTGACCGCGTAAGAATTTAGGGTCAACCTTAAGATCGTCCTACAATGGAACACGAATGGGGTTTATTCAAGTGTCCCTTCATTGCCATCTGGTGTGTGGTCTTAATGGTGAATCAATGAAGGCCAAAAACAGTGTTCCCGTGAAGCTTCATATTGTATGTAATGGGCGTTTGAATCAGATTAACAATGTACTTGTGATTGGTCCCTGCATCTAGAACCTTGGGATAAGAGAAAGTGACGGGTTCCGAAACAAATTGAGTCCAACTCCCAGCTGGGTATTAACTCTGCCCTAGTGTATATTACCAAATTGAACCTGTATACTTCAAACATCTTTTGATGTCAATGTGTAGTCATAGTTATTGAGCTTATTCATGTATTTGTGTACAAGTTTTGTCTTCTTTTTTCTTTTTCTTTTTTACATATTCAACTGCAGGGATTTACTTCTGTAAATTGCAAGTGTGATGCACAGTTGTACAGAACTGGGGAGGGGGCATAGTTGGTCACTGTGCATTCTGTCTTTCTATCCCGTTGAAAATGGAAAAACAAGTACATTTTTTTTTATAAATGAGGTCCCTGAGGTACTGGAGCCTGATTGATTTCCTAATGTTTTACAGGGTCTTAATTAATTGCTGCTCACTCCACCCATTGACTTTAACAGCCTATTTCAACTGTTAAGAGACTCTCTGTTGATCGAGGGAGGCCTGATTGGACATCTATTCTAGGCTTCATACTCCAGTGCACAAGTTTGTTCCAACGTTCTTTTTTTTTTATATCATAATATCACAATGTTTTCACCTGATGTCAGTAAACGTATCCCATTTCTCGCTGTTCTCGGAGCATCCTCTAGCTCAGGGGCATTCGACGAAAAATCGAAGGGGTCCAGTTAGAGAAAATGTCCTCAAGCAAAGGTCCGGAACATCATTATGTCTAACTCGCGTTGTGATTTAGTGTGATATATATTGAAATAGCCTAGTAGTTGTAGCAACGTCTGCATGTCATCAACAACTGACTGTCAAATCAAATAAAGAAAGTACAATTCAAAAAATTCTGACAATATTTATTGTCACTTAACATTGAACTCTACAGATATATAATACTGCAGATATGTATAATGTTCTTCTCTCATTTAGTAAAAGAAGGGCTGCATTTAGTTTCCCTTTTTCCCTGTTAACTGTTTCACATCTTGACTGAACAGTCTCTCTCTCCCTGTATCGGTAACTCGTCTTTATCATCTGTCACTCGCCTCTCACCTCTCTCGTCTGTCTGGATTCAGAGTCCCGATGTTTATCGCCCGGAATGCACAGATTTGATTGGCTGAGTGGCGTCACGTGGGCTGGCGTAACACGTATGCAAAGACTAGAAAAGCTGCGCCGGTTAAAGTAGAAGCCCTTAATAATCTATTGATAACAGGTCCAGGTCCGTATAGGACGGCGTCTGGGTCCGGACTCGGACCGCGGTCTGCCTGTTAGTGACCTATGAACTAGCTCAACAACCCCACTGCACACAAATCATGCGACAGAGATGAATGTGATGTTTGTAATGCTTTGATTTTCATGCATTTAGATTAGTATTTGTTTCTTTGTGTAAATTGATGACCTAAATACAACATTTTAGAGGTGGTTGGTTGTCATTGCCCTTCTGAAATGACCCACATAAGCATGTGGCGCCCCAACGACGGGACACCATGCCCCAACATGTCCTCATACCTAAACAACAAAATATGTTGTTTGTCAGGTTGTTCCAAAATGACTCATATGGGCCTTACAAAAGGCTTTCAGATCAGCCACCGCTACCATCAGGGCTTGGGTAGCGAAACCCATTTCATTTAGGTTAGGGAAAGATCGGAGCCCTGATTAAAAGAAACTGAGGTTGACGGTTGGGAGGAAACAGGATGCCAACCGAAGCCTCCGGTGCCAAAGACACTTCCTACGCCCAACCATACTACTTGCTAATTTGAAGCATACTGACACCTTTTAAGGTTAGGATCATGGTTGTGGCAACCTTTTCCATGCTGGTGATCGGAGGGGCTGCATCAGACAATTTTGGAAACTTCATGAATTCACAGAGGTGTGAAGAGGATTGTCCTCGCACAACTACTTTTTCATGTATGAAACACCATGAATGCCTTCGAGGAGGGACTGTCCAAAAGCGCTCGCTGTAATCTCCATTTGTACGATTTGTTTACGACAGCGTTTTTTTGTTTGTTTGTTTGTTTGTTTTTTTATGTCCCACCTTTTGAGTTTTTGCCATCTGGAAAATGGTGCTTTTGCTTGTAGACGTGGTCAGATGAAACTTTGTTTCGAGCATATCCCTGCGTTGACCGTGCAGGCATACCTTTTGTTGAAAGAAAGCATTTTAAAATATTAGTAGTGAACAATAAAAAAAAACATTGTCAATGAACATAATCCAGGGGGGGTTTTCAGAATTCCCCAATGTCAGCCTTCTTGTCTGGTGAAAGGCTTGATTTGAACAAACTACAGATGCTATTGTTTTTCTGGTGAGGACACGAAATCTCTTTCCAGCTGCCTCAGATCTGCATTGAATCCCGCTCATCATGTCGCATTACTGGAACGGCTGTACTGGTAGGTGTGTCCGTAACTTGACCGAGCTGCAACCCACACGGCCCTGCTTGTGTTTAATTCCTTTCTTTCTTTCTTTCCCTCCTTGCCCCTCCTGTGTTCTGTAGGTGCATGCCCTCCATCTCCATCCGTTCCATTCACCCTCCGCACCTGCACACCTTTAATGAGAGCGCGCCAGTCTTTCAATCAAATGCATCACACTGTGACGTGATTCAGTGCTTATAGCTGCGGGCCTTTAGAGAAGATATTAAAACCCATCTGATGGTTGCAACAAAAAAAAAACACGTGTGCATTGCACAGTTACTGTCTAATGTAGCCTATCACCATCCCCACTGCTGAGCTCTTTCACCCTGTGTGGTGGCACGCGCAGTCCTTTGGCGTATTAAAACGTGTTCTTTACTGCTTAGGTGTGAGGTTTCCTTTCAGCTAAAAACCCTCTTTCATTCAGTAACGGTGGCGTTTATATTGAAAATGTTCTATAACGGAGCAATGCTGCAGCCTAATAGCCGAACATATACAGTAGTTAGCGAAGACTTCTTGTAACAAGGGGTAATTTACTCTATTGATCTGTGTGCTCAGATAATGACGATGCTCCTTGTGTTTTCTCATTACCAGCATGCCACTGATGTTTTCTATTACCGTACCTGCCCGCGACTACCAAGTCTGCCCCAGACAGTCAACAATCTCCTTTATGACTTGTTTACGTTCACCAAGCTATTACCTCTAATGTGGTAGTACGTTGCGATCATCACTATCCGTTAAGGGAGGGCCGGCGCGCAATTGCAATTGTCCTTTTCGGCTCTATCGCTCCTGGACGCTTCTCGGGAACAAATTAAAGCGTGCTTCGGCTGCCTGAAGGTGTATTAGCAGGGGGGGGGGGGTGACATATGACATGAGATACTGTGGCAAAGGATGGCACTTTGTAATTTACACTAATGAACATAGAAAGCCTCAATATACATCAGGCACAGGCCAGCAGCGCGCTCCTATATATTGCTGACGGCTGTGATCTCGCCTCTCTGCTTGTGCATCTGTTTATTGTTGGAGCTGTGCTGTAACAATGTGTGCGCGGGAAATGTTGTGTCAGCTGTCAGACTCGGCACTGACGCCGTTTGCTTGATTTCAGTCGCCATCTGAATCAAACCGCGTCGGCAGCTTCCTCCGTCTTTTTGATGCGTTTTTGATACGCTTGTTGGGATCGAAGTCGAAGTGGCTGCCAGTACATGTGCGCACACTCGACTCGTGTGTGCTTCTGAATGTGTGTGTGTGTGTGTGTGTGTGTGTGTGTCGCCCAAAGAGGGAAATTCTCCCAGGACATTTTTGTTGGTCCTCGCCTTTAGTGAAGTTAATTCTGGGTTATTTATGGGCCTGTTAGGGTTACGGTGAGGCTTATGGTTAAGTGTGAGGTAGCCTACCAGATATATATATCTGGTTTACATTTTGGCAAATTGGCGCCGTTAGAAGTAAGCAGAGTCAGCTGCTAGCAGTTCCTGTTTACAATGTGCCCATGGATGTACAGATATTTATCCCTGGATTTCCGTTGGTACTGAAGGAAACGTCAAAACGTGATAATTCTCAGGCAAGTTCTGCAGTCACAAGGAGCGTCTTTTGTTCCATGACTTCTAAGCGGATTTATGGACGTTTATTGGTGACGGACATCGGAGATAATGATATCCTTAGAAAAACATGAGTCACACTTAATCTGCGTCTACGTGTATCATGTCTGGGTACTCAGATTTATGAGCGTTATGACTCCAAGAAGTAGCACGATGTTGATGCGAATTGCAGCAGTTGGGTTAAAGTGGCTTAATAGCCTCCATCATGAGCTGTTTGTCACAGCTTCTCAACCTGCAGTTTGGACCCCCCCCCCCCCCCCCCCCCCACTTTAGAGTGAGTCAACAATTCATAACACAAATATAGATTAGAGTATATACACAATTGTTACCACAGAAAAGACCCCTGCACACCTGGTTGATTAGGTTCAACTCTGCCTAGGTCGTAGTTGGCTGGAGCTGTGCTGGAAGTCACAAAACGTCACCAAGCTGCATGTATTGTATAAAAAAAAAAAAAAAAAGAAGTAAGTTGTCTCAAGCTAGCAGGTGCAGCAAAGGTAACAAGAGAAATAGGGAAATATCAATCAGGGCCAGTTTTTACACCCCCACGCTGGTCTAATGAGGCAAATTAAAAACGCCTGTGTGGGTGGATTAGGGGTGTGCATTATCATAGGCCCTTTTTTTCCGCACAGAGGACATTTTGACATGTAACAGTAAGAAAAGCAAAGATGTAAATAATAAAAAATGGATGTCACGGTAACTGGTAATTGTTAATGCTATTCGTGACACCTGTGCCTTTCCTGCTACTGCAAATCAAATTTTCTGCTGTGAACTAGGGATGTAATGATGGAGGTGCAAATTAGGAGGGATGGGGAGATATCGGTCGAGAAAAAAAGAAAGAAAGAAAAAAAAAAAAGACACGCACGTCCCAGTGCCCAATAGGATGGGTGCTGGATCAACAACAGATGGATCGGCACACCAAGTAGCTCCTGTTAGAGGGATTTTTATTAGCTGGGACGCTTCGAGCAAGGCCTTGTGCTCGACTTACAGTACGTGCATTCAGCCATGTGGATACAACCCCAAAACTGAAAGAATAATGCAAAGTACGTGGGCGCCCTTGCTCGCACCACACCCATCTTCAAACCCGGCCTTCATTTTTTCAGGTCAGCTACACACCGTGGCTGCATCTAAACAAACATCTGACAGAAAGACACATAAACACCTGGCAAAGCACTCAAAACCTCTTCTGTGGTAGTTCCTGCTACAGTAGGTGTCTCCATGGCCACATTTTGCCATGAATGTTGCGGCTGATAAAGACATTATCATAACCCAGAAATGTAACCAGTGTACGTCCAAACACACACACACACACACACACACACACACACACACACAGATATATATATATCTTTGTTTTATTGTCAAAAATCCCATGAAAGGGATTTCAAAAGGAACAATATGTTGGGCCGTCTCTCAGTACTTTCAGACTTCTGAACTACATCTGTGGCATGTAGGTATAAATCTTTAAAAACAGTTCACAAATATATAGTTTCATTTTTTTTATTTTTTTTTTTTTAAAGGCTCAGTTTCAGTTCCTGAAACAGCTGGACACTGTAGTGTTTACCCGAACTCAGTTATTACCGAAAGTGATTCAAACTGGAGGAAATGGTGCATTTGTTGGGGACCATTTTTCAGTGGCGGACTAATATGCCAATGCTCTGGTGAGTATTTGGGGCAGCAGGACGGTGTATGTGGGGGATTCAGTCAAAATAAACCGCGGTGTGTGTGTGTGTGTGTTCATGTGGCTGATTGGTGTGTTATTCATTTTTTTCTGTGAGCTCTGTGACGCGGCTTGAAAGAGCAAAAAGCCTCAGCTCCAGGCCGTCTGAACGCTAATGTGCAGCACATCACCACGACTTGAACTGCGGAATGTGTGTACTGTTAATGGCAGTATACTCTCAACAAACGAGTGGAGTGCAGTGCCTTCCTGCTGTAATTCTGAAGCCATTAGCGTAAAAGCAAAGACAGTATAATCAGTATAACACTATAATGTTGAGACATGAGATGAGTCGGACAGCTGCGAGTGTTTTTGTTGATTGTGGCGCAGTCGGTGTACAAGCGGCGCACGGCCCTCTGCTTATCTGACAGGCTGGCCTTTATTTCCATGAATAGAGCACATAAGCCGGCGATTTTTCAGAAATACATTCAGCTCTGAGAATGAAAATACGAACTCCCACAATCTGCTCGCAATAATTACCTCACCGCGAGCAGAAGTGTTGCGGCTCCGGGAGAATAATGAGAAAGCAGATTGGAATATGGTGCCTTTTGCTTCGTTTGCAACCTTTCCACCGCATTGACTTTGTCGGGTCATTGTCGCAGCAGAAACATGACAAATGAAGTAGGCAGGGTTTTGTTTTGGGGTTTTTTTTTGTTTCGTCAAGTGTGTGTTCGTTTATTCTTCAAACCGGTCTGGTCTCCAACACCAGCTGGCTAAGTGGTCCCTTTCGACCCCACCTCAGAAGATTGGAAATTTTTCGAAATTTCACTCAGAATGTGAAGGATTCCTTACGTTTTCTTTCTCTTTTGTTTCTCTTTTCAAAATAGGCAATTTTAAAGTTGATCCTTTGCATGTCTGAGATGTCCTCTTCTGTTTTGCTGTTTGTGTGAGAGCTTCACCTCACTGGCCGGGGGGGGAATACCGATCCCACGAGATGAAGGAATTACCAATTAGAGAAGGCGCAGCTTTTTTTGTTTACTGCACATGCTACATCTTTAGCAGCCTCATCTCTCTGTTTCGCTGTGAGACAAGCGAGATCACCCCCCCCCCCCCCAACCACACTCCACCACTCGCGCCTCTAGCCATTTACCCTGACATGAGCAAATCAGCCTGAACAACAGATATTGGCTGTCGCCGTGTGCAACGAGTGCGCGCTGTTTGCAACGGTCGCGTGAAACTATAGGGAGGGCATAAGGCGGGAGAAACTCAATATTCCAGCTGTTCCTTCTCCTTTTTTTTTTTTTTGCGCTTCATAATTATGCTCCCGGGTTCAAATTCTGGACGAGCCCTTGCCATGAACAGGTTATGGGTTTTACTTTAGGTGTAGTAATGAAGTATTTCTGATTCTGCTATATATTGTCTAAAGGTTGGGGAAGGTCCCTTCCTTATTGCCCAACATCAGTGCTGGACCTCACTAATGCTCTTGTGGCTAAATGGGATCAAATCCCTGCAGCTGGGATCCAACATCTGGTGGAAGGCCTGAAACCAGAAGAGTGGAGGCTGTTACGCCAGGGACTGTCAAATGCCTGATATGACCTGTGTTTAGGATCACGAGTAGCTCTCCCAACTGAAAGACTTAAGTATGTGTGATGTCATATCCAGAAGTGCAACCGGACTAAATTCCCGAAGACATTCCAGCTCTCGTTCGATCCTTGAGAGCGGCTGTAGACATATGTACATGTGATCTGGATGACTGAGAATCTTCACACACATAATAAGCGTGATGTTGTTGTTGGCACAGCAACGTGGACGGATGGGACAACAAAGTGACTTTGACCTGGGTGATGGCTGCTCGCGAAACCGCCATCGTTTCACAGCCTTAAAGCTCGCGTGAATCCGTTTTTCTTTTTCCTCTAAAGGATCCGTAAAAGGCCCCCGTAAAAGTTGCGTCGATCATGTGAGCGGACTAATGTCAGAGCAACTGCCATTCACTTTAGCAGTCATGCTAGCTAATGAAGTCCCATATTGACTCTCCTGTTAGCTCTGTTTTGGTCTTCACCAACTCCTGAGACAAACACCTGTGTTCGAGCCACTTCTAGCAAGTCTATAGCATTATAAAGATTTCCTATTTGTTTTCGGCTATTTCATTGCAAAGAGTTCGGCGGCACCTAGTGGTAGTTTGGTGCTAAGCCAAGAGCACGGCATCGCCCAACCTCAGCTCAGGAACCTTTTTAATGAAGGCAGGTGCGCCTAAATGGACCTGTGGACGACGCTGTTGCGGCCTCTGAACTAAATGAAAATAGTGCGCTGTCTTTGGTTGTTCGGTTTCGTTGTGGTTTGACGCGACAGCCGGTCAAAGCGTTTTTTAGCCTTACTTAACAGCTCGTTCTACACCATAAAGACGACCCTCGGACCACCCGAGGCATAGGTGGATCATCAAGAAACCGTGAGAAACCGGACATCCAAAGACTGACGAGTCTGACTTTACGGCGTCTGTGCGCGACCACTTTTTTTTATTTGACTTTAGAAGCGGCAGCAACCTGAAACAGGACTCTTACAGCAGCATGTTCTGTCATGAGATGTTGAGCAATGACGTGTGGGTGTAATGTTCGGGTGTACACGTGCTTTTAGGCCACGCGGTGTATCTGAGGCGCCTATATCCTATGTCTATGCATGGCTGCATATTCTTTTAGCTGGTTACCTCACAGCGCCCTCCGTTGCCAGGCTGCTGGACGCGCCTCTTGTCTGATGTTTCAGGAGGGTCCACGGGCCTGAATAAGAGCCAAAGGAGGTCGTCGGGGAGATGAGATTTTTCTGGCCTTTTCAGGGGGTCTCAACCTCGCCCTCGTCGCCTTGCCAAGAAAACCTAAAAGACTTTCCCTTTTCACTCGCTCCTCTCTTTTCCTCTTCGAGCCCGAGATCCAGCACACCTCTCTCCCTCCCCAGCTCCCCCGTACTTATCTCCTCTTTGCATCGCTCCCCTCTTCTCCTCTCAAATCATTGATTTTTTTTTTTTTCCTTTTTTGAGCTTCTATAAAATATTTACAATGTGTGGGCAGACTTCTTTCTCTGGGAATTTGCGAAAGGACCGGCCTGGATCACTTTGATTTTTTGGAGCAGAGTGGTAAGACGAATGAGGGGAGCGGGGTGGCGGGGGGGGGGGGGGTGGAAAGAGGCAGATGAGAGCGACGGAAGTCCAGCCGAAGTCGTGGCATGAATATCAACGCTTCACAACTCCCAATTATAAATAAACAGAGCTGCCGATGAAGATCGTTGCTCCTGGCTTTTGTAACACCCCCCTCCCCTAAAACCTCGCAGTGTATCGATTGTGAACGTATTCTGATTATTTCAACCCCACAAGCCAAAGTTATTTCTTTATTTATCTTTACCTATCCTCTCTCTCTCTCTTTTGACTTGATGCTCCGCTCTCTCCTTTGTCTGCTGAAGTGTTGTTGCAGTTTACAACATCGCCTCCACCTTGCTGCCTAATTAAATAAAGCCCCCAGGACTGCTCCTGCATAAGCTCTGTTGATGATGCGGGCTTCAATGAAAACTCGGATTCCTAAGCTGTCAAAAATGCAAGACAACAGCATTTCCTCATTACTGAAAACCAAAGCTAACGTAGCTGAAAAAGACTACAAGAAAACCTGATTTTCCTCCCTTGTTTTTTTTTAAAGCTCTCGCTAAACAAAGGATCGACCGCTTTGTCAACCAGAAGACAGAGACTGAGGCAAACTTTCCTCCAAAATGCACCAGTAGCCTTTGTTCCAACAACTTCAGGTTCAAAAAGATTTGTCTGGTGTGAGCTCTCTGAGACCGAGTTTCATTGCATAATTCTTTTTCTTTTTCTTTTATAGAAATAAACCTACAGTCGAACGGATGCTTTCGGTTTGTGTACTGCTAATGTGCGACAGCATATGCCTTTAGAAAGAAACACAATGCCACCCAGAATTCATTTTAATCAACCTCATAAGCAAAGCGTTTTAATGAAAGTATCAGCAAGACCTTTCACTGACACTGACTGTTCCAAACTCTGAGAGAGCTTTTGCTTGAACTAAGCCTCCTCTTGCAATAGCAGACTAACCCGGTGCTCTGTCTTCTTTCTTTCTTTTCACTAAAAGAGAGAGCTTCGGACTCAGTCTGTATGAATACATCCTGTACGTCTTGGTCTATTGTTTGCTAAATGTATATGTGTGTATATACATGCGTGTAGGTATGTATGTATATTGACCTTGGAAGGGATGGAGGGGGTCTTAGAATAGAGAAAGGAGATCTGTCATCTGTAACTTACGTACCTATTCCTCCGAATAGAAACATCGAAATAAAGTAAAGCAAAATTGCAAAAATGTTCCAACTGAGAGAATCGGCAATCGGTATGTTTCACCTTGTTCATAGCTTGAAGTCTGTGTTGAGTCGGCAGGCACCCTTCGGTGGAGTGATCCGCAGCTTGAAGATCTGCAATTAGATGATTGTTTTGTTTTGCTTTCGCTTTTTGGTCGTAACGTTTGTGCTGCGTTTGTGGCTTGTGGGAAAGTCCGGCTTTCATCTGGCACTCACTGAAGCGAGTCGATGTGGCTTTTGAAAGAAGAAATAGCACTTTCTCTCTGTTTTAGGAATAAAAAAAAAAAAAAGTTGAATTCATGAGCAATAAAATGCATTCTTGTCCAATTCAGGACAAGTAGCTCACGGTGGCTAATGTTTAATTAATGAATTCGAAAGGATTCAGATTCAACTGACTAATACTGAGTCAGTTTGCTAACTTCATGACTCTTCCCCACTTGCGTTAGCATTTAGCACTTGTTGTCCAAACAGAGCGTTGCTGTTCTTTTGTGGTGTGAAAGCAAAGCAGCTGCTGAGCGAGGGAACTGTCAAAAACAAGCAATTTTCCCAATCTGCTTCAAACAATGTGTATGTGTTTGTGCAAGATAATGCGGGTAACCGTGGTAACGCTTGTTAATGTAGGAATCTCTTCCTGACACATAAGGAAAACAGTGTTGTGTCCTACACTGTATATTTTAGAAGTTTCTCATTAAAAAGTGAAACATACATAATATTTAATACAACAACGTCTTTTTCTTCCTCCTTGTCATTATAAAGTTGCAGTCTGGAATAACAGTGCTCATCAGCTGTTCCTTCTTGATCTCTTACATCGGTTAAACAAACACAAGAATGAATGTGCTGTCAAATGAGTGAGTTTCCCCGTCAGTTCACGTACGTCCCTCTGGATCATTTGTAATAAGTCCAACCAACTAAAAGGCCAGTTTGAGAGTTGCTGGTTGAAGCCAAAATATCAATTTTTGCACAGCGGGAGGGAAGTGAGACGCGTCGGCCATCTTTTGTGTACAGTGTGTGGTTTGAACGTGTGCTGTGTGTTTCTTCGTTGGGATTGTGGTCTTGTGGTGCTGAAATGTGCCTCGTCTGCTCTTCTCCAGGTGGGAGGGACGATGTACAACACGGGTCGCCATGTCTCCCTGCGACTGGACAAGGAGCACCTGGTCAACATCTCTGGGGGCCCAATGACGTACAGCCATCGCCTGGAGGAGATCCGGCTACACTTCGGCAGCGAGGACGGCCAGGGCTCCGAACACCTTCTGAACGGACAGGCCTTCTCTGGAGAGGTGTGTGACTTGCAGTATAAACGTATGGGGGGGGGAAAAAATATCACGTCAAGGCCTGTGTGTACAAGTGCGCAGAGAGGGCAGACACCTCATAACTCTGCCATAATGAGTTTGTCAGACCAGACTGTTCCAAAACATCCAAGGTGGAAGACAGAGGTACTTTTCATCTTCAGTTGCACGTATTTCCACGCTTAAAAAGCTTAAACTCAAAGCTCTCAGGAGTGAAGTTAATAAATAAGAACATCCACAATGTGCTCCTTTGACCGATTTCCTTTGCGCCATTTGGACAATCAAATTATTTAATTTTAAATAAGTAAATAAAGCGGCAACAATTGGTGTTTTGGCCACTCGGGGGCAGCGGAAGAATCACGTTGACAAGTTACCGTTGCCTCCCTTTTTTCATCCTGCGGACACGGGGCGACATTGGCATTCACTTGTAAGACCATGGTAGGGCCACTGTTAATATGAAAATATTGTTTGGTGGAACTCCTCAGACGGCTCTTTCTGAATGCCTTATTACGCTTCCACAAGTGAACTGTTACAGTAGCAGAAGTGGTAACATAACCATAAGCGTAACCAAGTGTACCTTAACCTCAGCCACAACACAGCTGCCGTGCGCAGTTATAGAGCAGAAGACGGCGTTTTTTTTTTGAAAACATTTTATCGTTGAACGTTGACAGGATCTTGTTAAACCCGCTATCGTGGTTCTTGTCCGGCGTCGGGGCTGTCCTGGAGATCTGTGTGGCGCACTTTTTAAAATGCAAAGTGTTTCTGCAGATGGGAGGACCAGTGGCTGCAACCTACTGGGGTTAGGGTAAAGAATTGCAAAAACGTTCTCCCTCACGACAATCACCAGCACTTAGTGAGCACTAGTTTTTAGTTTTTTTGCAGCCCTAAATGAGTCCTCCGGTCTGCAGAGAGCCATGTGGCGTTCTAAATGAGTTTTCACATGACGGGTGCGATTTGCATCGGTGCTTTGAGCAGGAACAAACTTGTCTCGGAGATGACAGTTAAGCGTTTAACTCCCTCACACACACACACACATGCACACTCTGCCATTTTGAAAAGTTTTGACGAGCGAAACAATTAGCTTCCCTGGTTTGATTGTTCAACAAAATCATGAGTCACTCACACCGCTGCGTTCCACCGCCGCCGTTATATGCATAACCGATTTGTGTGGCAACAAAATAATTGCGGTCTTGACAGGCAAATTTATTTTAATTAATGATAATAATAATTCGTCCTCCCTCAGAGTCTGAGAGCTGATATTCAAATCATAATAAAACAAGTGTTTACTGCGTCCGTCGGGGTGAAGAGGGCTGTAACCCAAGCCTGAAAGGACACCACCACACACACACACACACACACACACACTGTGTATCCTGGCTCCCTCTAAGGGCTTCATGTTTTATTTCACCCCAGCCTTCAGTCACTGATTTGCCCTTTGGAGGAGTTCTTCAGAGCCGAGTAGAAGCACCCTGAAATTTGCCGCTGATACCTGAAATCTGATGTCACACTGTTGCCACGTTGCACACAGGATCTCTGAGGCAGGCGACAGGGAGGGGAAAAGGTTGTGCTGGCGGCAAGTCGTTTCCACCGGGGATGGGGGAGGGACGGGACGTGCCATTAAAATACCCGCGGAGTATATATATATATATATATATGCATGTTTTTAGCTGTGGAAAGTAAACTCCCACGGAGGCTGCTAAAATCCCAAATGCCCGTACAAAATAGAGAGGAGCATGAGCAGTTCCTTTGCCCTGGGTTAGGCCTCCCAGGCTATCTACAGGATGCCTTGCCCATCTGATTGGTGGAGTTTGCTGTGGCTGGACAACGGGCTGACAGAAATCTCTTCAGTCAGAGCTGAAAAGATAGATAAATAAATATTCGCCTACTTCTGTCGGGGTTTTGGTAAAAACACGCTAGTGAACGCCAGTCAAAGCTAAGACAGTGTTTTATGGAAGCTAATGGCTGCCAATTTGGCACATTTAAAAATAGTGGCCTCTCCTTGTTTTGTTTAATCTGTCCAAATCATAATCATGGAACAACGGAACAATGATCATTTTTATTATCATTTTGTTTTCCCCACGTATCGAAACAAATCCATACACTTGATTGACGGCATGTGGTCCAAACACTGTATTTGCTTCCAATGACACTCTCTGTATCAGGAGTTAACAAAAGGTGATTTTTTTTTTCCCCCCTTCCAGTCGAATAACTGCCAGAGCTGCTCAAATAGACTGATAGTTGCTCGAGCTTGCCAAACCGCTGGGAAAACAAGGCCAGGAAAGGTTGCTAACAGATGTTTTTTTTTTTTCTTTTTTTCGTTATAACATCCCATTCCCCTTTGCCATGTTCTGCTCACTCAAACAACAGTTTCGGAGTGAAATGGCAGCTAGAAAACATCCTCCGCCACCTCCGCGGATAGCCCACCCCAGCCTCTCTCCGAGCCAAAGCCGTGACTTCAAGGTCCAATGAGATGTTTCATAATCAAAAATGCGGAGAAATTCTCGTTCTGTCTCTGGCTCTCTCTCTCTCTCCCTCTCTCCGGCTCCCTCTCGCCCCCCCATCTGCAGATGAGTGGTGGCTGTGCGTGTCCTTGAAACGTGAACAAAGAGGGAGATATTAAAACTTTTTAAAGCAAAGCATCCTTCTGAAATGGCAGCCTGTGGGAGGATTGGGGGGGCGGGGGGGGGGGGGGGGGGGGTATGGTGGCATGTGTGTATATCTGTGTGTGTGTGTGTGTGCGTGCGCGGGTGCATTAACACTCCAAAGCTGTCGTCTTTAAATCACCCCTTTATATCTCCTAACTCATCGCGCCTCTTTCTCTGCCTTCCATTTTGCCTGACAGTTTGTGCTTCTCCCTGTGTGTGTGTGTGTGTGTGTGTGTGTGTGTGTGTGTGTTCAACACGGTTTTATTGCACACCATGGTCCATGGTAGTAAAAAATAAATAAATAAATTAAAAAAATCAAAATTCAAACCTTAAAAAAAGCATTAAAACTGCCATCAAATAAAATAAATCTCCCATATGGTACAAATTACAAACACACACACACGTGCATACACATACATGTCACTTGAAATACACCTCAGATGAAATAAAAGTCATCAGCATCACCAGCATCATAAAAATAAAAAAATATTCATCTTCGGATATGTTATGGGTATCTCACATGTGGGTACAAGTCCTAGCCCACAATACAATACCATCCTCACGGCAACGTGCGGCCTCTGCACAGGGGTATAAAGGGGCAAACGGTGTGCCCTGAACACGTAAAGCTTGTGCACAAGAGACATACAGAGAGAAAAGTGAATCAACTCATCTGTATACATAATGTGATTAATTCACGAGATTACCAAAAAATACTGTATGTATGCAAGTCTGCAGGCCTGCTGCCAGACAGACTGACTGAAGCTGTGGCTTCTACCATACAAAACATTTCCGTATCCAAAGGTTAATTTATGCGTGTGTGTGTGTGTGGCTCCCCCCCCCCCCCGACCCTCGGAGCTGCTCCACAGTCTAATCTGAAAATGAAACACCTTGGTCTTTTAATAAGTGCTAAAATATTCCAAAATATTATTCCTCGACCAGGTTGGCTCCTGCTTTTTTACGCTCAGAGAACACTCGGGCCGTCCTGTGTTACGCGGATAAAACAAAGTCTTCGGGGCTCAGAGTGAGTCAGGACCAAGCCGCTTTTTAAAAAAATGACTGTTTCGTTTATACACCGTTAGATTTGAGCCGTACGTAAGGTGATAAAGGCCTAGTATCTTCCTTTAGAATACGGCCGATCCTTGTCGGAAAGTATCCCACAAGTGTTTGGGTTGATTTCCTTCCTTCCAGGCGGCTGCTGCTTTGTGTGTGTTTCAGTCTGCTGTGCGGACGTGATGTAGGTGATCCATCACAGGGAAGAATTCATCTCTCTTCTTCTTTTTTTTTTTGTCGGTTATGTGTTAAATTAAGGTCACGCAGTGACTATGCTGAAAACACTCGGCGTTGGTGCATTGAAGGACACTCTGACATTTGAGTGTGCTGAAAGCAAAATTCTTTAATACAACAAACTAGATTCTGTGTGGGGTTTTTTTTGCAATTTGCAATACCCGTCCCTTATTTTAAGTGGCTTGACAGATTAAATTCTATTCTACGTCTTCATTTTCATTTTGTAGCGAAATGGATAAAAACCCGTGGTTGTCTGGAGGGAGGGAAGCAATCTCACAAAAGTGAGGTTCTGTGAGGTCGCGCTTAGGCACAGCCGTGCTATGAGCTAAATGCTAACATCAGCATGCTAACATGCAACAGACCATGTTTACCAGAGTAGCCACCTTCATTCCCCTTGTTAGCAAGCTAACACGTGCTAATCTGCTCTGGAAGCGAGGTAAAGGAATCACCAGCGGTAAACACAAAGTGCAGCTGAGGCTGATGGGGAAAGTCGTTCGTTTGCAGGTATTTGGCCATAACCCCATTTACATTTTGAACTGATGGTAACGCTAGATGAAGAATTCAGGGCATTAGGACAGTTATTACAATTCACCGAAGTTTATAGCGATCCAGCCAATATTTGTCAAGACACTCCGAACTCTGACCTAGGATACGTCGTCTGGAAACCATGAAAGTTTGTACGGAACTCTGTGCCACTCCAATGAAAAATCTTCGACCTGACTTTGAGCTGGCGGTGCCGGATGAACATTCAAGGGACAACCCCAATACTTGTTGAGATATTTTCAGTCTCGAACAAAGTGGCCGGAATCGCCATCCTCAGTTGGCTAAAACGTTCAGCGCACATTTGGCACGGGTTCGAACAACAGCGGTTTGGCTCAGCGGACGGTGTAGTATTATTTACAATTCACCTTGTGTGCTGTGTTTTAAAAACGGCCGCGGGCCCTCTTGTAGCTGAAGGACGACAAAGAAGCGCAAAAGTTACAAGCTGTGAGACTGGAGGAAAATGTAGTTTCTGTGACCAAGTGAGTTACATTCTAAAGATGAAACAAGACAAATCTGAGAGCCGTCGTCTTTCAACAGTCGACCATTGACAGATCAACTCCATTGAAACCCTTTACAATACTGCCACACCACAGCGGAGAAGACGAGTGATGCTCTTGAAAGGCAAACAGTGAGCAGCTGTTGCCGTCACGGCTTTTTATACCCATCATTTAGGTCATCTGATTAAACGTGATTGTACTACGACGCATTCAAACAACATCAGTGTAAGAATATTGGATTAGGATTACACCTAATAAATTCAACAGAGAGTTAGCCCCTACACACTGAGGGGGGGGGGGGGGGGGGGGGGGACGCCGCTAACGAGAGGATCCAGCTATATTTAATATAAATCTTGTTAAGTGTTTGAGAAGGATTCGCCACAGGCAGCTGTTCCAAACACATTCAAACCCCCCCACCCCCCACCTCATCAATCACATATACAACACCTCATATGTCCTCTTTCAAAACACAGTCGCACACATGGAAAATCCCATTGAGCTAATATCGCTGCGGCAGATTATCGGTCACAGAGCTTTTTGGCGGGGGGGGGGGGGGGGGGGGGGGGGGGCTTGTTCTTGTTTCCTTTTCTCTCCTCCCGTAATTATCATTAATCACTATTAAACGGCACAGTTCGCCCACATCTGCACCGCGGCATCTTAATTGTGCTGCGTTTTTTGGATTAAAAAAAAAAAAAAAAAAGTCACAGCAGAACATCAGTGCACGGCTTGTTCTGAGGAGACACAAACACGCCGAGATAAATCTGAAGGCAGAAAGGAAACTAAATGTGGGATTATGTTCAATTACCAATGTGGCGTGATGAGTATTAATACAGATGGAACAGACGGGTGGCTATGTGCGATTTAGCAGCAGGGCTTGTCCGTTCTGTTCGTTTTGTGGATCTACGCTCCGGTTAATCCGAGGGAGGGTGGACGGACGGACGGACGGACGGATGGAAGTTGAGATGAAGAAGAGCGTCATTTCCAGCCCAGTGCTTTTAAACCCCCTCTCACCGTTAGCGCCGAACACCTCTCTTCCGCTATCGACTTGCTGTCTTCATAACTCCCCACTCCTGGGGCCAGGTCAGCCATCATGCCATAAAGAGGCTGTCATGACCCCCGGACAGACACACACACACACACACACACGCACACACTCCAGAGAGTACCGGCCAGCCAAGCAACAGTGACCCTTCACACCCAATTTAGTGTTTACCCCGTCCGCTCAGTGTAGCTTCCCATGCAGGTGTAACCAACTGAAACCCCTGAAGCCTAAACAAAACCAAAAAAAGGAGCTGCGAACACGCTGAAGAGCCATTACTATTTTAGTGTGGTGATGCTGGGCTTTTCTTGTTGTTTTTTTTGGAACGTTTTTCCCCAGAAGCGAGCATGAAATACCATTTGACACGTAGAAGCCTTTTGATGCTGACAAAATGGTCACATTTACTGATGTTGATATGAAAGCATGAAATGCCATCAATGAACATATTTCTTTCAATGCCTGGTTCTGGTTTTGGTTCTGACTCCAGGTTGGGAAAACGAGACTTTTTGTTTTGTGGTTTGTGTTTTTTTCCCAATAAAGAGCAAAGTACAAAACATCCAGGTTTTAGCCAGAACTTTCCACCGGTTTGAAATGCAGATTAGATCGGGTGTAGCTGATTAACATTAATTCCACATTAACATTAATGTCCGTTTAGCATGCTGACTTTTAGTAATAAGCATTAACAAAAAGTACAGCTTGGGCTAATGGGAATGTCGTAAACCAAACTGTATTGTATTGGACGAACTGACATTTTGACCTGATGTTGGCGCGAGATGAAAAACCACAGTATCGTCAAAGTTACAATTCTTCCTTATTGTGCAAGGATTTCATTAATGTACCAAAATTCACGGCAATCCGTGTGATAAATGTCGCCCTCATGGTGGCAAAGCCAGGGGATCCCTGAAGTCAGCAGGGTACATCCTGTGGGGGACCATGAATGTCAACCAATCAGCAGTTGTTGAGATATTTCCGTCTGGACCAAAGTGTCGGAGGCCGCTGTGGATCAAAAGGTAGAGCAGGTAGTCCACTAAGCGTACGGTTTGGCGGTTCGATCCTCAACACCTTCTTCTCCAACCGCCGAAGTGTCCTCGGACAAGACGCTGAATCCCACATTGCGCTCAACGGTTAGGCCGGGGGGGGGCCAAGCTACCTCGCCTGGTAGCTTGCAGCTACGTGTGCTCGGGTGAATGAAAAGAAGCCTACTTGTATTTCGGAATGAAAGCACGACATGAATGCATTCCATTCGGCTTCCGGAACCCTCGTCTGCATCTCTTGTCGTCGGCACAATCAGTTCAAGGGACACCAGGAACAGAGCGTTACGGCCCAACCTCAGCGGACTGCACCTGTGAGATGGGTGGAGGTGTTGCTGTATTCAGAGGTTAGTGTTTTGAACAGAGGGACGTTGGGGTGAATGATGTGGTGCCGCAGCGACTGTTTCTGTTACTAATTGCAACCTCTTAATCCCCCCCCCCACCCCCCTCTTTTGCTTCTTCTCCATTTTGGCACACATCCTCGCTTTACACTGGTCTTTTATTGCCCACCAGCAGCAAAATTTTGTGCAATTTGTCATTGGAGGGAGCGTGGATGAGCTCTTTTGGCTGCCTCTGCCGCTCTCACCTAAAAAAAAAATCTAATCAGATCATCGCAGGGCCCTAATCGCTTCCTCTCTCGCCTTGATTGCATTTATAGACGTTCTGTCGCTCTGTGCTCCCCCAGTCGAGCATTTCATAATTATTCTCCTCTTGCATTTGTTTATTTATATCCTCCAGTACAGTATGTGCCAAGCCCTTTGCCAATGAGTGGGGGTTGAGAAGTTTATGGAGGTGGGGGGGAGAGAAAGAGTAAGAGCCTGTGGGAAAGATCTGAAAATCATTACCACCCCTTTGTGCTTGAAATTCATTCACAGCAGCTCATTGTGTATGATAGTATAAAAATGGTGACTTACTAAAGCTCAAAGGCGATACATCACAAGCTTAAAGGTGATAGTGGTGATTTAGGTGATGAGGAGTTGGCGGGTTTATCATTTTTGTAATTCAAAAATCAGGGCGCAGAATTCAAAGGTGTTGGTGGGGAAATGTGCTCACGTCGTTCTGTAGGAGCAAAACAAATGCTACTTAAAAACAGACCGCGAGCACAACTTGCCCCACTATTTTGAGGGACCGTTTTTTGTTGGCACGGCCCCTGCGACCACAACAGTGGTGCACTGGACCGAACCACCAAAACAACATGGAGGAAAGCCTAGCCCTTGCTGTTAGGGCAGCTGCAAAGCCACCTGATGAAGACCCATTTTGGGATGGGATGGGATGGGTTGGAAAAAGTGGCATGTCACAATATGATCATCACAAGTGTAAACCATAATTATGTTTTTTTGCGTGGGTGTTGCTACATGTGAAACAATGGAATACCACCCAAGAAGTCTGGTTTACGCAATGGATTCATGAGTTTGGAGGCTTATTAGACGCCAGAACACTGCACTATACACCGAGGTTTATAATACTACAAAACAAAATCTTACAACTCTAGAAGGTTATCATTTTCATTCGATTGGCCAACTCAACGCTTTGGTTTGCAGCAGAAATTGAAAATGAAGTTGTCTCATTGAAATGAATGAGGAAGCTCTGTTCTTTCATGCAGTGCTGAAGTCAGTCTGAATACAGCCATAAAACAGTACTTCACCGATTTAGCACTGCGCTCCCACGATATCGTCAGACTCGAGGATCTAAGTTGATGTTGCAGAACCAGCGATATCGTTTTGTTTTGGGTTTTTTTCTTATTTCCGTACATTCACCAAAACCTGGCTCCCACATCTCCCACAATGCAACGGCTCGGTCAGCGAAACACTTTCACCTTCCAAGTCAGACTCAACACTTAAGTTCATTTCAAACATACCCCTGGGCCTTAACACCCCAACCAGACCAAGGGACCAGGAACTGATCTACCAGTATTACCAAGACCAACAGCAACAACAGCTCAGTGCTCTCGCTAAAAAAAAAAAAATAATCTGTACATATATTCCAGGAGCACCTTGGTGGCCTTGGGGGTTTTTATTCTCTAGCCATGAACTGTCGGCTTTAAACTAACTGTTCGTGTGCTCTTTGTCAGGGTTTGTCAAAAGGTTTCAGAACCGCCGGCTCCTCCTTTCAGCATTTCCCACTTTTCTGCCCACGTCCGAAGCTCGTTAAAAGGCAGGAGTATTGAAGAGCTGGAGTGGATGAAGCATCTGCGTCAGTGAAACGTTAACCTCTTGCAGGGGCGCTCTCGCCTCTCTGCTCGCCTGTGAGAGCAGGCCGGCCTTGGATCAGATGATGACAGAACCCTCGTCTCTTTGTGTCCCTCTCATTACTCCTATCCACATCTATTTCGAGTATAAAAATGTTCCCGAACGCCACCTCCTTACGTTACATCGAATTTCGCCGTGATTTGATCCCGTATTGATTTTCCCTTTTAAATCATCTGACATGGTGTAGGCAGGCAGGAAGGATTTAGGTGAATGAGGGACTCTTGACTTGAAGCAACTGAGATGTGGATTATCGAGAAGGGTTTACGACTCCAAGGTTTCCGCTGTTTTGTGCTCACAGCGGCGGGTCGGCCGTCGTGTCTCGTTATCGTGTTTGAGCTGTCCGGCCCAAAAAACAATGTCAGATTGTGATTTTGTGTGCTCTCTGTATGTTCCAGGTTCAGCTGATCCACTACAATCATGAGCTGTACACAAATTATACGGAAGCAGCTAAAAGCCCCAATGGACTGGTCATAGTGTCCATATTCATGAAGGTAAGTCTCATACATATGATTTAAAACTGCCAATGTGTAGGCTGTATTCACTCACAAAACTTTTTTTCTTTTCTTTTTTTTTTTTTGGGACGTCATGACCCAGCAGCTGCTATGATGACATTTTGTAATGGGTTACAGCTTTGGAAATCCAGCAGAATACTAATCATTGCATTGGGCAGGAGTCGTCCACAGCCCTCCTACATATACTGAATTGGAGTCACCAGCTACAATGGCTGTACAAGGAACTTGACCCAGTTTAATCAGCTTTTAAGCATTACAGGACAGCTTCAGTGTATGAAACCCAGATGGAACCGTGTCGTGCAAAATGGAACAGGACTTAACGCCGTGTTCGGTACGGACGAGACTCAATTAAAGGTGGACCGAGTGTTCGTTCAAGTGTTTCCGTGTAGCGACACTGACACGGTCGCAAACATGCGTTTTTCCCCTGCTAATTGCATTCCCCCCTCGGGCTGTAAAAACCTCTGAAACGGCATTTCGATTTAAGTTACTGACCCTTTGATCCAAATTGACTTTCGTCACAATCTCGCAACCTTCCTCTGAGACGGAGTCATGCGTATATATGTACTGCTGGAATCGGCGCGACTGAGCGCTTGCATACATACAAATCGTATGAAAAGGGATCTGGCGTCACAACCCGTCAAATTTAGACATTTTCTTTTGCAGCCCGTAGCTAACCGGCTGACTCCATGGCAACATTACCCTTCGGGTGAGCGTATTTATTCCAAAGGAAAGTAAGCATCGTGCCAGTCTACTTTGCCCACTGTGTCCCACAATGCAATTCCGCTTTCCAGAACCGGAAACCGGCTAAGCCTGGCCAAAAGAAATTGATTTGACAGTTTCATACTGCATACTACTATGAAAAGCAGTGTGCAGTATGTAGTATGTACTGCATTTGTTGGTAGTATGTAGTAGGCGGTTCCGAATACAGCCCGTCGGTCGGTTTTAATGACACGATACAAACAACGGTCTACACTAATTGGAGAAGAAAGGTTGAATCAGTGGAATACCTAAGTAAAATTTCCCACCCAATCTGGCAACATTCCAGATTCCTATACATGTGTGTTGCGTGTGAAATACCTTTGGACAGACAGGCAAACAAACACATAACAAATATAAATCTGTGGAGAGGTTTATGTCCCAGAACATGTCCCACTTGCCAAATGAGGGCATTTCTCTGTAGCCTCACTTATGCTGAAAATAGCAGAGTGTACAGCCTAGCCAAGACACGCGGTGTCTGATTTAGAGGTGGTTCTCGTTTCACAAATGTGTCAAAGTGTCAGACGATGTCCATATTCAGCATTACTGAGACCTAAACTGAGCTTGCGATCTGCGTTCATAACTAGTGGCCTTGTGTTGCTTTAAAAGATACCTGTCGGGAGCTGAATTATCGCCCCCTCCGCTCTCCTGCTTCCTCGGCGTCTTTGCCTGAAGTCTCCCGAATGTTCAACTGAAGAACTCGCGACTCGCAAACAATTAGCAATCCAATTATGCTACAGAGCGAAACACTGTGTTTCTTGGCGTTGTGTCAGCGGTGGTGGCGGTACTCCCCTGTCTCTTTTGTTGTCTGTGAGAGGGCTCCATCTTGAATAGAGAGGCTCAGAGATCAGAGAGGCAGCCGACGTCCTCGGCACTGTGCGCACTCGGGCTGGAAAGTTCAGCTGCTAACTGCTAATTAGCTCCCCAATGTCAATGGGATCATCATTTAGTCGAGAAGAGACAGAGGAGACGCTGACCTAGGTCAACACTCCTCAACCCCCCCCCCCCACCAGCAGGAGAGTGTGTCGAGCTCCTCTCTGGCTTTGGAAGTGGAGTGCTGCAGGTGTGGCTTCACTATACGACAGCCTGAGGAAATGGCCCTGTAACAGCGCCATGCAGCCCCGCGCTGCTGTTAAGCTCAGCTGCCAAGGAAAATATTTAGAATATCATGACACTACCCAAGTGTTTGCTTTTTTAGAAATCCATTCATTGCATCTCAAAGCCGCCACACACATATAATGAACACAACAGAGTAATGGGAGTCGGGAGAATTTTCCAGCGTCCGTGGTTACGGAAATAAAAGTCCTGTTCATTTTCCCGACAGCTGGAGCACTCACACCAGGACTTGAACAGACCTCAAACTCACTGAATCCTCGGTAAGAAAAGGTGAACTATTTTCAAACGGCGTCTGGTGAGAACTGTGTGCTTCTCCCTCTACCTGTGCCTCTCATTTCCTGTCACCTACGCCCTTAAATATACAGCCCTGTGCATCTAATGACCGCCACCCAGTGTCCAAAATAATACTGCAGGATGACCTAAACAAAATAATATGACATGCCAACAATTAAACAACATAAATGGCTCCTACACAGTGGTTCCCAACATGGGGGCTCCGACCCTCATCAGGGGGTGTATATATATGTGTATATATATATATATATATATATATATATATATGTACACTAATACATGAATTTAATCTATTTCTGGGAGGAAGACAACTATTTATTTATTATAAGGCCAGGCTGCTTGGACTATTAAAACGTATGTATGACAGTAAGATTAAAAGAAAATCATAATACAGACATAGAATTGTGTTCCTAAATATATAATGAAAAATCGTCCACAGGTAATGTTATACAAATTGCTAGTTTCACACAAACCTGTGTAAAAACGTCAAGGAGAGAATTGAACTACACCTCCCACCATGTTCCGGTGAGTAGACGTTACTCACCGGAACATGGTGGGAGTTGTAGTTCCTCGCTGTGCTTTTGGATACAGTAGCTAAGGCTAATCTGTTCCATAGTAATCGCTACCAAAAAATGCATGATTGTAGCGCACACATTAACAAAACTTTAAAGAAAACTTCCACATTTAATTTTGGGGGGGGGGGTCTGCAACTGTGAGTTGCAGGCTCCGGAGGCATTTTTCCCATAAATTCCTGTTTTCATTTGCGCCCATAATAGGTACCACTTTGCGACTTTCTTAAAAGGAGGGATTATCAGTTCTTTGCTTGGAACGCGGACTCTATACAGTATAGTCATAACGTAGTACCTCCGTAAGGACTCTCTTTAAAGCTGCAATACAGAGGCTTCATATATCAACTTTTTAAATCAGCCTAAATCGGAAAGCAGGGCTACAACAGATACCAGCAGTGCTAATTCAGGAGCAGCAAAGTCCAAGAAAGACAGTTTTGTTAGTGCCCACAAGTCAAAACACGCTCGCACAAATGCACTCACCTGCCGCCCACTCACCCACCCACCCAACTGGTTTCCTGCCAACGTCTCTCCGCTCCCGCTGTCTTAAGCGTGCTTCACCGGGTCAGACCCTTCAGTAGTAGCACTGAGCAGACAGGTGGTAATTAGCCACCAGCTCTTTTTTTTTCTTCTCACTTTTCGGTGAGTCGTGCTTGTCCAAGGCCTTGTCAGATTTCCGATCCCACCGCCGTGACTCAGAGTGCCGGGAAGGGGCCCCCATTCTGAGCGCGGAGTCGTGAGGCACCATTAAGGACGGCGGTGGGCGACTGCCGCTATGAGGGGACCTCTGTGGAAGCCAGGCGCACAAAAGAGAGACACCGCGGCAAGCTTTTACTGTGAATGCAAGGCCATTTCACTCGCTGATCCGCCCATTTGCGTTTGTGTGTGGATTGATGTAACAGCAAGAAATGTGTGAATCTTCGAGATGTGTCTTGTGGTTATCTTGTGTCTGATCGGCAGTCAGCCATATGGTGCTAAATCTGTACTTTTCTCACTCCTAATGTGCAGACATTCCTGGAATGGAAGAGACAGATTGACTGAATCCCCTCAGGTGCTTTTCTAGGATAAACGTCGGAAATGAGAGAGACAGAAAGTAGAAAAACTAGGGAACAGCATGAGTGGCTGGTGAAGGTATAATGCCTGCCTGAAGAGCACAGGGAGCAGGTCAAAGACTAAGTAATTTCAGCTGCAGTGAGGGGAGGGGGGAGGACGAGCACGTCTTTTTAATCACTTCGCCCAAAGACATCTCGACAATTAGAGTTGCGAAGTCCAGCCGGCTTGAGTTAGGGGTGGACGGAGTGGGGGGAGGAAGGCAGAGAGGAGTCAAAGAAGGGGCGCGAGGGTGGACACAATGTGCGAGCGGCGTTCCTTCAGCTATTAGCGAGCATGTCTCAGAGTTGGGTGCTGCCCCGCACTTCTCGGACTTCGCTGAACAATGGAGTCAGTCAAGCAGAGTTGGAGTGGAGCTGGGAATTAAAAGTGGCTTTTTGGGGGGGGCAGTTAAGTGAGTAGTTTCAGCAGATTCTCCCCCTAAGTCTCTGCTGTCTTTGACGGAGATCCCCCGAATCGCCATGGTGGCATGGTTGAACGGGAAACGTCCGCCACAGTTTCGCCCGGTGTCCTGGGAATTACGGCCATATTGGATGATTACGCACCTCAAGGTTCTGTCGTCCAGTGCCAACATTCAGTGCCAGTGCAAGAAGTAGCCTGCCCTTCACGTAGCAAGGTGGAAAATAAGGGTGTGCAGTTCAGGGCGAGTATCTGCAAGTCGAAAGCGAGTCTGACTTTCGTGCAGGACGTGACTTTGACCTGCTATTCGCCCTTTTAGATACTATTAGTAACCACAATCTTTCCTTAACCTTTCCCGAGCGCAGTAGTTGTAGAATTTTAAAAACACTGGCACTGGACTTAAAAGGACGTTGCCGTTGCGCTAATGAAAGGTTGGCTTGATCCGTCCGACTTCAACGTGCGACCGAGTACAGCTACATTTGCGTCACGTAGACTTATATATAATCTTCAGGGTGAAACAAGAGTGCAATGTGATTTCTATCACCGATGAGTGTGTTATTGTTGTTTGTCATTAGCGGCATGTGTTTCCAGGGCAACTGATGGAAGATCCACACAACAAACACCCAAGAGCAGTTCCTATACTATTGTCTGGTTAGGCTCCTTCCACTATCACCATCACCCTTTTTTCACCAATTAGCAGCACAGGCTTACTGTAGCCTACGTGCTCCGTAACAGCCTTAGTGTCCTGATACCCTGCACAGCTGTTGGAAAGAAATGTCATCTTAATGCTTATCTGCTGTTCCTTCAAGCATCTGCTGTTGGGGGAAACTATACAATGTTGTACAACTGGTTACAAGCATGCAGAAAAACCATTTGTACATCGGTGGGCCAGATGGCTGACTCAAAAGAGTCGCTGCGGTGTAACACGAATCCAGTTTCGCTATTTCTGCCTCTTTATAAACACAAACCAATATTGCGATGTTAATGAGAATATTTTTGTGTCACAAATGTATCAAAGCAAAAATTGTACTTGGAAATTAGTAGTATGAAAATGGCATTTCTCGGAGCAAGGTTGAAAGGAAATAAACGGGGATTGTCACAGTTCGGGTTCTTGACAACAAGACAAATGCAGCGCAAGCGGCAGAGCAAGTACATTCCAGGTAGTTGGCTGGGATCTATGGTCAAAAAACAGCATCATGAAGGCAGTCAAGAGGCAAAAAATGTCTGACGGGGGGTGAGGCAGGTCACAGAGAGGTAGCAGGTTTTCAGAACTGGCAGGCAGGAACAGTTGGATTACAGTGGCAGAACAGCGACATCGACAGTCTGGCAGGGGGAGGAGAGAGAGCAGCGGGGTCAGGTGTGCAGGGGGTATGACAGGTCCCACAAAGAATACAGGTGTAAGTAGCACTGTTTCATTTGTAGTATCTTATGAAATTGATTTGCATATTAAGGGGTGTGAGAACAACAACCATAGGCTGTATGTAAAGTCTATGGCTGCAGTATAGGTCATAAGCCCCGCCCCCTCCATGTTAGCAAATGGGACATGCGCCAAACAAAACAAAATCAAAGTACACATCAAATTAGTTACGTTGTAATTAGTTACTATAAAAGTTGCTATAAAACGTCAAAGTCAATCTCAGCTGTCAATCACGGCGTGAAACGTCGTGATTGACAGCTGAGGTTGACTGCGGTGTGCTCGTGGTCAGGTGCATGGGCGGGACCTCGCGTTACATTCATAATATATATCATGTTTATCAGAATCGCTGTCCGTCTTGGTTATTCATTTTCGTTAGAGCATCAGATAAGAACACCAATACCTCTGTCATGTCTCTGTGTTAAGTATGGAAATGTAAAACTTGCAGGTCCAGGCAGTAGCCATATACTTAACGCCCAGCATGAAAGTGCTATTCTTCTCATATAATTCCTTGAAAGAAAGGGAATAAGTGTATTTCCCAAGTTGTTCCTTCCTGTAGCATGACATTCACATGCGGCTAATTGCCCACTTTTTACATTACTGCTACATTACTGTGCGATGTTCCATTTTCCTGGGGGCAGGTAAGAGGCAAAATGACGCTTAAAGTGGAGCAGCGAATATAACGCGTAGCAGCTGTCACCGGCAATGACATGTCACATTCAGCGCTGATGGAATAACACTTGTTTTGATTCAGTAAAAAGTCATGTAAGGACAGGAATACAATGCATTTTGCAGATTATGTTTTGTCACGGCAGCAGTGTGTGTCTGTGAGCTGCTTTTAATGGTTTCTTGAAAGCAGTGGGAGCCTTTGTTTTCCAGAAGCAGCAGCACAAGAGAGAGTGTAGGAGCGTCTGACTGTGCCAGATACATCAGTGGGTTTAGACATTTCATAGGCATTAAAGGTGGCGGATTAAGAAATACACTTGCATTATCCTTTAAAGTGCTGAATGGAGTAGATTAAAATTTCAGTTCATCCATTCATTACATGATCAGCCCTTTTTAAAAACAAATGTAACCTCACCCTCTTTCTCCTCTTTGAATCCAGATTGCTGAGACGTCAAACTCATTCCTGAATCGAATGCTGAACAGAGACACCATCACAAGAATAACATATAAAAGTAAGTGTATATGTGTCCAGTATTCTAACACCTTTGCATGTTGCAGGGAAAATGTATTTTTGTCAGCGTCGCTCCCGGTTCCCTCGACAAAAAGGCCACTCGTTAGCAACCGCAACCTTTTTTTAAGACGCGTAAAACCTTCAAAATTCACGAGGTGTCGTGGAACAAAGCGTGAAAATCTCTTAAGCTTGCGTTAACCACAGACCTTATTTCAGGCATCTCACCAAAAACTCTGAACTCAAATTTAACAAAAAAAAAACGAGGGAACCGCAAGTGTAACAATGCTGACTCATTTCCAGGTTTTAGGAGTTAATCATACGCTAAGCCTGATTGCGGAAGCTCCTCCTCATTACTCTTTGTCGCCGAGTGCAGGATTTCGTTGTCGAGGTTACTGTAAAAAGCCCACCTGCCCACTCAACTCGGTAACGTCGGGGGCACACACCGGGGCTCTCCCTGACCTGACGCTTTACGGCGGTGCAGCTAGCTGCAACTTGGTCTGGCGTTGGTTGCTTGTCATCGTTAGCTGATCAAGTAATTATAAAGTAATAATAACAGCAAGCTAGTTATTATCATGGAGCCAGTGGTCCAAATAAAATGTAGGAACATGTTATTCTAAATATGATTGTAAATCACTCCGGTGTATGTCACGTCACTGTTGTGGCAACAGGATGCTGACTGCCGTTCACTTAACGGCCAGCGGTGTCATTAATAACAAGTACTTTCCGAAAGCTCCACATAGAACCTTTAAAGCATCATTATTGTATGTCAAAGTGGTAACTGAAGGGGTGCCGCAGGACGGGGGGATGATGATGAGATTCCTGCATGGGAGCTCTTGATAGCTGGAGGAGGCTGTTGGTGAGGCAGCGGTCGACAGCTGCACTCCAGAGGTTTCGTGCTGCCAGCCGGCCGGCCGTGCTGGAGAGGCGGCATCGTCGCGGAGATCGCCCGGGGGCCAGCTTGAAGAAAGAGACAAATAATTGGATTAATGGGGGGAGCAGATGAGTGGCTGGATACACGCACTGACCCCTTGTGGCTGGGAGGAGTCTCAGAGGCACCGGGCAGAGTAGAAGGCTGCAGGTGGGGGGGGGGGGGGGGTTCCTCCAGGTCCAGCAGGAGGAGCCGGAGAGGAGCATGGATTCTGACAGCTGTCAGACGTCCCTCAGATACACTGTCTCACACATGCTGACTCACACGCACATGCACGCACACACCGCCCCCCCCTCATGCAAACACAAAGACGCACACACACCACTAACATTCGTATTATTCTTTTAATAAGTTACTGTTCCTTTTGACTCCTACTCTCTGCAAGATGGAGTATTAAACAGGGATGAATTAGCATTAAAGCCGCACTGGTCCACCACAGTGACCTCATCGCAATCGGCAGTCCATTTGTCAGCGCCCCAGCAGATGACAAGTTATTGAGAGCGTGCTCCTGGGGTGTGAAGAGGGAGAGGGAGAGAGTTGCAGTCTGTCTAATTAGCGTCCTGACAGTGAAGACAGTCTGGATAAAAGAGGTTTTGTGCTGCAACACCAACAGCTCGTCACTCACGGAACAGTCAATGATATGTGAAATAAGAAGTGAGAAAAATGTGTTGTGGCAGATGAGCGCAGTGCTTGATGGGTATAGTTGTGGGGGGGGGGGAGACACTCGCGAGTCCTGAATGGCTATCAGACCGGATCTGAACATTACAATCATTCAGGCATTCAATACGTGTTTAAACAACGTATGAAGGCTATTTATGTAGTAACAGGAATCTTAGAATTAAAACTTAAAATTTCTAAAAGATATGTTTTTTACAATAATAATAATAATAAGTAGCACACTAAAAGAAAAACTCATTGTGCTTATGTTTTATCAGGAAAATGTGCTATGTAGTGACAAAAGTAAAAGTACTCTTGTACTATTTATGTTATATCATTAGATTATTATTACTCGTGCATTGTTATTTGAGCAGCATTTAATTCTTGTTGTTGGTTGAGGTGGAGCAATTTTTTTTAACAATTTCTTATAGGGCAGCAACACATGATTATTTTCCTTATGGATTCATCTTCTTATTGTTGCCGATTATCCATTAATAGTTTGCTTTGTTGGTTTTGTTTTGTCCAACCAACAGTCCAAACCTCAAAAATATTCAGTAACTAGGAACGACGAGGAACTCCTAAAGTGTCCTAAAATGGAAATACATATGTTAAGTACAAGTATGTCAAATCTGCACTGAAGTACAGTACTTGTTATTATTATTATTATTTTCCACCACTGTACACTACCTGCTCAGCACCAGACAGCAGGCAGTTAGCAGCTAGCTGGTGAACGTAGTGGAGCATTTAGCATCTACAGAGCCAGATCTTCTCCTCAGGGGTTGGTGGAGACCAAAAACCGAGCTAAAAGAAGAGGGAGCGTTGGACTTGCATTCACCAGGTGGACGCAAACACGTCTAAAACGGGAAAGTTGCTCCGTAACTGGTGATGATGATTTCCACTGCCCCCAAGAGGTTAATTAGGACATTAACACGGCACCATTACAACTCAAAATTTTACTTAACTGCTTCAGTAAAAGTGCCGAAGGACTTTCAATAAAATGTGAAGTGGAAGCATCGAAAATGCAAAACAGCCCCTTTAGATACATGTAGTTATACCGTCAACTTTTAATGGAATCGCATAATGAGAATACGAACACATTTTGCAATCATTGAATTGAGTTAATGATCTCACCCGAGCTGGCTTTAATTATCAACCACCAAAATTAATTACTGAAGTTCTTGATTTACATGTGCTGTCATCAAGTGCTTCTATCAGATGCAGTGCGCAACAGTGGAACACGGTCCGTCACGCCAACGTGAATTTGGTCATTCACCCGGGCTGAGCTGAAAGTTGCTGTGTGGCTTAATCCAGCAAATCCTGTTTTCCAAGCAAATGTGTGTTTTGTGTAAATAGCCTCCAAAATAAATGGAGTAAATGTACAACATTTTCCCCTGAAATGTAATGGAGCATAAAGGAAGTATATCATTTTAACTTATTACCTACCTACTTCACCTGTTCATATACTACCTCATTATTTATTCGTTAAATGTTTCAGTGCAATACATATATGTCATACACAATAGTGCAATACATACATACATACATACATACATATATATATATATATATATATATATATATACATGTATATACATTGTTATTGTATATATTTATTTTCACCTAAATACTGTAAATGTGAATATTTTTATTTTCTATTTCTTATTTTTATATTTTGTACATACTTTAGCTCTAAATTTATGCTACTTTCTACTCTTGAATGTTTAGCTTTTCTGGCTTTTCTCTAATTGCTCTTACTCTTGGGTTGAAGATAATCCTTTTTAGTCATCTGATAACACGTTTATTATTGAACAAAAAAAAACACATTATCCCCTTGTTTGCGATTCCTGCTCGTCTTTCTACAGATGATGCGTATCTGCTGACCGGCCTGAACATAGAGGAGATTTACCCGGAGACGAGTAGTTTTATCACATATGACGGATCGATGACCATCCCTCCGTGCTATGAGACCGCCACATGGATCCTGATGAACAAGCCGGTGTACCTCACACGCATGCAGGTGAGCCTCAGCCGCCGAGCCAGGCCTGAAGTACAACTCCCAAAATTCACTGGGGATTGTCTGTCTCGGCCCGGGGATTTTCTCTCAGTTTTCTATTGTTCTGCCCGTGAAACATGTCAGTCCAGCACTGAGGCTTGTATTATTCCACAACTGCCTCAGCTCTTCTTTTGGCTAATCCTCCATACAGTCCTGCCTGGAAAATAATGCAGTGGTATCAAAATGCCTGGGCTCCCGTTTCCACGATGCTTTGGCCAACTTTTTCTCACCGCCGTTCTTTTCTCCCCAACCCCACCCGTCTCAGATGCACTCCTTGCGGCTGCTGAGCCAGAACCAACCGTCTCAGATCTTCCTGAGCATGAGTGACAACGTTCGTCCGGTCCAGCCGCTGAACAACCGCTGCATCCGCACTAACATCAACTTCAGCATGCAGGGCAAAGACTGCCCCAACAACAGGGCTCAGAAGCTCCAGTACCGAGGTAGAAAACCAACAACTTAAATCACCCTGCTGCCGCGTCACCTCCCCTTCTCCATCTCTAACATTTACATTTGTCATATTTATTCATGTTTGATATGAGAATTATATCCTGAAATCTAATTATGCAGGTACGCTGGTGTTTCCACGGGAACACCGTCTTGGTCATAACATTCACGCACATACAAGTTTCCACAACATTTTACCTTAAGGGAAAATAATGGTGTATTGTTCATTGTTGACAATCATTTTGTTTAGTTATGATAAGTTTGTACTCAACAAAGATGTGGGAGCACAGCAACATCATTGCTAATTTTTTTAGGGGCCCCATTGTAGCCATGTATGTCTGTAGTAATCAGTTGAACAGTTAGGCCGTAAGGAAGCCAACAGTTTAGCCAGATTATCACAGCCACCGTAGTTTCAGGTGGCACAACATTACAGTTCAGTAATAACAAAGTAATTATTTGGTAACAGGGCAATGCTGGGGTAATAATATGGTAATTATACATAATAACAAGGTAATATCTCGGTAATAACAATGAGTCAACCCTGTTGTTTCCCCCCTGTATTACCCCCATCTTATTTTGTTACTACTGTATTTCAATGTAAAGTGCAGTGATTATTTAGAGGTTAAACGCGCAATGGTCAGTTTGAATACTGATTTTAACTGTCGCCTTTGCTTTCTTTTCCAACTAAGCCTGATTATGTGGAGCCAAACGAAATCGCCAAAAAAGGTTATCAGATGAGTCAAAACGATAGCTATATAATATCAATAGCATCAATAAATAATACAGGAAGTTGAATTATTAAGATTTGGCGTAAAAAGGTCAACCTGCAAACTTCCCAACAAAAAAAGGGAAGCTAGCAAGCTAACCTGAAAACACTAGTAGCTAAAAGCACTGAGCGCCAACGTTTTCAGGCGGCTACCTAGATGCCACTATCTAAAAATGATAATAATAATAATAATAATAATAATAATAATAATTACTTATCCATACACTGCATGTTGCTGCCGCTGTGTATATATACGTTTGTAAAAGTAGCTAAAGGCGGCAGGCTAACGCTAACAAATGATTAAATGAGTGCCAAGATGGAAAATTCATTTACATGAAGTCGTCATTTATTCATTGTTTATTATTATATTAACTGCTTTGTTTATTTAGTTCGATTTTGGACCCATCGTATAACGTTTTACTGCCTTACGTCAGTTTCGGGGCTCGGGGGGGGGGGTATGACGAACCAGGGGGTTTGTTTAAAACCGATGATTCCCTTTTTCCAGATCTTAGAAAAGATTATTACCAATAGTGCTAATGCTAATAATGAACGCTTTGCAGGGGAGGGTCCAACCTCAGTTCTCCTTAGAGGCGTTCATTCACTGAACTCAAAAGCAGTTCTGCATCCTGCGAACGTCCGACAATCAACTGACTGAGATGTCATTTTTGGTCAGTAAGCGTGATCAACGATCACTCACCAAACTCTCAGCTTCAGGTGGGAGAATTGGCCCCCGATGATAATTTGTTTTAGATATATCCACATGAATTCCAGGGGGGTGTATTGCCTGATCTACGCTCACTAAACTAATATGACATTTGAGTGAAGGTTGGTAAAACGTAAACTGCAGATTGATTTGCTAAAGAGAAAGGAAGGGGGCGGGGGGGGGGGTGTTGGAGTAGAAAGTCAGATGGCTGGACAGTCAGAACACCTGTTTGGCCCTGACTGACAGATCTGGCAGTTGGGAGGCCGAAAGCTGGCTTGTCACAGCTCACTGCAACCTGGGAGGTGTTGCTGCAGTCTGTCATCTCCCCTCCCCCGGCTTCAGCCAATATATATCTGGGCAACTGCTGCACAGAATGTTGAATTTCACTCCTGACGCGCGAATACGTTGAAGGCGGAGAGGTAGCCCCGGTCCCTGCTGCTCCCTTCATTGTGTTATTTTCTTTTTGCTCAGGATTTGCTGTGTGTACTATGGCCCATCCACACCACGATTGCACCACTCCACCCCCCACCCCCAACCACCTCCCCACTCCACCCACCCAAAAGATGAAATTCTTATTCTGTGTAGCAGAACCACCTCAGACCCTCCTGATCGCCAAACAAACAAACACTCACTAGAGACCCTCACACAGCAAACCAAAAAGAAAAACACAGAAGCAGACCTGCTTATTTAATTGTTTAGAGATTTAAAGACCTTCAGGATGATGTGGGGAGGGGGAAGAGGGAGGGGGTGGGGGGGCGGGGTCTCATTAAAAGGGAAAATACATGTCCTTGGTGATTTGCGTAAGGTCAGCCGTCCTCCTCCCTTCTTCAGAGAGGCGATCATCGGGGGTAACTGAATGGGAAATCAGGGAGGTTTGGGAGCTAATCATGCCGTGCATGTGTGTGTTTTTGTTGTTGTTGTCAACACCTCTGAAAGGAAATATTTATATATATTTATTTATTTTTTTCTTATCAAATTACAATGTTTTCTTGGCACCTCCTCGTTTTGGGTACAATGTTCTGTCAAAGCTGCCACTCCACATCCTAATGCCCCCCCCACCCCACCCCTGAACACCCTCACCCACCTACCGCCACACACCCAAGGCACATTCACTCCATTCACTCAAGTGCCATTCCTTTCAAATTGTATGTTATCGCTAAAGATGAAATATGGCGGCGGCGGGGGGGGGGGGAGTGGGGGGGCAGTAATACCGGGGAATAGTTGAACTGTGGAGAGTGCCGCATATATAAATCAGTATTCTCACTCCTGTCCTTCTCCTCTCTTCCAGTGAACGAGTGGTTGCTAAAGTAGCCTCCCTTGGATGAGCATGGAGATGAGTGTCAGAGACGGAGAGCGGGAGCGGGATGAGGTGATGGGGGGGGGGGGCAGGAGGGGAGGACTGAAAGATGTGAAACCGGGCTTAAGGCTGCATCTCATCTCAGATAATTTCATGGCATTGTACAAAGACAAACAACACCGGACATTATACAAATTAAAGGGACTTTGCATTGCGAGCAAAGAGATTCTTCTTTTTCATACATTGAGAACGGTTTGAACCCCTCGATCTAACACATGCTAACAATCCCTTTCCCCCCACTGTCTACTATATCTATACAGACATTTTGATACCGATACCTTTTTTTGGGGAGAAAAAAAAAAAAAAAAAAAAAGACACTTGGAAACAAGCTTAAAAAAAAATAACGTGGAAGCATTTATTTGATAGCCTCCCAACCAATAGGACAGCATTGGGAATTTAAAGCCTGTGTACATAAAGACGTTGCTATCAGTGGGAAAATCCAAGGACTAAGTCACTGCCTCCATCCCGCCGGTCGAAGACGAAGTGGTCACCGAGACTCGCACGGACTTTTCATTACAGTCACCAACAAGGCATGCAAATCAGCAACACCAACAGAGAGGGGAGCACAGCCTTACCTGGTCACCTTTTCTCCTCCAAAAACTGGAGTCATGTCGTGGACGAGCAAATATTTACAGGCTTTCTCACGGCCTCAGAGCAACCAGTGTCTTGGCCTCGTTTGTACATATTATAATTATCAATACTGCAGAAAAATGAATATGTAAAGAAAAAGTCATGAATTAACATTCAAAAGATACTGTATATTAAGAGGATTTAAAAACAAAAGAAGGAGAAAAAAAAAAAAAAGACCAAAAGTTGAGAATTTTAAAAAGCTTGGCGCACTTTGAATTCTGGAGCAGTTCTAAGTCGGAGCTGATGCCTTCTTTTTTTTTTTTGTTTTTTTCTGTTTTATTGTTTACAATGGTCATACACTGTGTTTGAGTAATGTTATCAGCCCAATAAATGTGTCTGGAAAGTTCACTTTGGAAAATGCTTCACTATATGAGGATCTGACTTATTGTACCTGTACCTGTTTTGTACTGTTCCATATTAAATGTGTTGATATGTCAATATTCCTCCTCGGAGGCATGCTCAGTAACTCGGAGATTGCAAATCGGGTAACGCCGATTTTTTCGGACGCAAAACGGATGCCTGGTTTCTGTCCGGTCTGGCTTTCTTTCCATTGCTGGCGTGACGCAGCCGAAGCGGGGTTACCAAGACCTGTCATAGCGCTCGCCGGGGGGGGGGGGGGGGGGGGCAAAGAAGAGAGGAACCTCCTCTCCTGTGCTAACAATTACAGGTCCGGTCCCCTGCTGGGTGCCTCATAATGTTGTTCTCTCTACAGGGAGTTGAAGAAAACGCAAGTCAGGACCCTACGACTGGTCTACCAGGTGATTGTTGTCGCTTTTTCAACCCAGTCAATGGCAGAAATGTTGAATAACAGACGGCATTGACTCACAGACGCTGGTGGCACAGCAGCTAAACTGGACGTGACGTCTGGATTTCGACTTTTTTGGCGACATTGTAGAAGGCCCTTTCCTGTTTCAATGTGAAATCGCCCCCGTGCACAAAGCCAGCTCCACAAGGTTATGCTTTTCCCAGGCTTTGAAGCTACAATCCTTAAGATTTAGGTCCTTTATTAGGTCCTTCTTCTCGTTTATTATACTTAAATATTAAAAAAAAAACAGATCCACGGTCGAAATATACCGCAAAGTAAATGCATTTTTGATGATCGATCGCAGTCAGCGCTAACCTTGGTAGCAAATACAAAAGCCAAGGTGGTTTAATGCTTTTAATGTCAACGAACATTGGAATGGCGGACTCCACCACAATAAAAACCGCAATATAGAAGGGTAATTACAGAATGTAAATACATTGTGCATTGAATGAAACTCCAGACCATAAATAGGATCAAAGCAGGGTTTGAGTTCAGGAAAACCTTAAGGCTTATAACATTAAGGTATCAGCATGTTTCAGAGGAACTGTAGGTCAGGTCACCATCTTGTCATTTGACCTATGGTGTTTGTACCTGTTCCGAATGGTTACATTTGAAGGTGGGGCTGAAAGCCTGCCATCATAGTGAGGGGCAAGGCAACGGGGGGGGGGACACTCCCGCACAGTCTCTCTTCGATTTATGGTGATGCACTTGTAGCTGTACTCGCGGGAGGCGACAGCAGTAGTGGGGAGTAGCAGCACCTCTGAACACATGGCCAGTCGCTGCGTAAAGTGGGCGTGATTGTCAGAAAGTTACAATAATTGATGGACACACCCCAACCCCCGGGTTTCAGACTCTTCAATTCAAGCATACTGAGTCCTTTACTTCCCCAACATCACAGGCCAGTCTCGCTAACGCTCTTGTGATTGAATGGCAGCAAATCCCTGCAGGGAAGTTACAAAATCTTTTGAAAAGCCTTCCAGAGGACGTGAGGATGTTACAGCAGCAGTTGTTCAACTGTCACATGTGGGTGTGGTGTTTGGGTGTCCGTTCAAATGTCCACACTCTTTTGTGTATACAGGTATAAAGAGGATCACGGACACTTTTTATGTACGGCCGGGGACGAGGTGCACCAGCCGAGCGCCAAAACTATTCACTTGCCATAAAAATTTAATTGCGCAACTTCGGACGCCTAGTCGGGGTTATTTTATTATCTTTTGCATGCATAGGTCCTGACTTCATTTTTGCACTACTCCTAACAGGAATATTAGTTTTATTTCAAATAGCTGGGAGCCTGTAAACCTGCAAAACAGCCTCCTTAGCAGGCCGTAAGGGCCCACTAAATCTCCTTCAAAACCTTCATTGGTCTGTGTTTCATCGGAGAGGTTTAGTGTTCCAGGGCGGTGTACAGTAAATGCCTTTTCAGAGACCCAGGTAGAAAAGAAAAAAAGTCCATTGCATTCTTGAGATTTCTGCGCTGTTCCGTGCTGGGAATCTGAAGAGATTCACCATAGCAGGGAAATATTTATCGGAAGCAATCAACATGATCAATGTTTCGGTTTAAACCTGACATGCGAACACAGAAACACGTCCGGGTGTTGATTGATTTTGCATCCAGTCTGGACCTTGTGCGTAAAGTGAAGCACCCAGGCCCGTGTTGCCCGTTTCTGTCAACCGGGTCCCGCTGCATCGACCCACCCCCCCACCCCCCCTTCTCCCAGCATACCTTCATTATCTCCCAATCAATTCAGGATGCCTCTTCTTGTCAACCTGATGTGGAGAGAAATACGGCCTTAAAGCATGTGGGAGTGCACATGCACACGTGTGTTTTCTGTTCGCTATCTGATCTGTGCCTTTTCACAGATAATGAGAAGATAGCGAAGGGGGGGAGAGAGTTCTCAGAAGCCACCAATGCCCAAGGTTATGGAGGCCATTATTCTACCTGATCTAGGAGATGCAGGATTGAGCCAAAGCTGGAGGACGGATAATAAATACTCCAAATGATTCAATGCAACAACCGCCCCCCCCACCCCCACCCCCCTCCACTCACTCTTGCTCCACCACATCCCAACAAATAATCAGTTCGGGCCCTGGTGACGCCGCAGTAGATCTCTCCGGCCAAAAGGAATAAATGTTTGGAGGGTGTGTACACATTCCTGCACTCAGATGTTCGGGGGTACATTTAACGGTATCACATTAATAAGAGCGTAATAAGGCGGCGGCTCGCAGGGAGCTGGAGTGGAGCGGAGCAGCTGCTGAGCCAAATCGAAAATGTGCAAATCTCTGCGTGCGTGTTGCCTCTCGAGACACACCTGTCCAGATGTGTTTGCAGCAGTGGGGCTTTCAATCAGCCCGGCTGCAGTGGAGTCAAACTTTTCTCCTTGATTCAATTAGGGAGCGGGGGGGGGGGGGGGCACTTGAGTCAATGCATCTGGAAGCGATGCATTTTTCTTTTAAAACCCTCATTTACTTAGAAAGATTGAATGGGCATTTATGCCCCCCCCCCCCCCCCCCCCACCCCCCCACCCCGGTGCAACCACAGGCTATCACTGTTGGCCACTGTCTCGACCAAACACAGCTTGATGACACTGACTGAAGAAGAGAGAGAGAGAGCTTGCTACCACGTGCAAAGCCCACTACTGAAACCACAAGGACCTCCATAACTGGAACCGACCGACTCACAGATGATCAGAAAGGTGCAAAATGCCAGAAATGCAACCGGTTAACGGTAAGTATCATAAATATAAATATGAACTGGATTACGGTATGGTGCAAATCCAAAATATCCATAATGCCAAAAATGTAAACGAGTTAACTGTCGCGGTTACATATTTTAACTGTAGTGATCACACATACATAGTAAGTGTCTAAGTGTCTTATTTTGAAAAGATCACTAGCATTAAGGGGCGAGGTTATTCCAGCAAAGAATCCGATAAAAAGACGTGTTGTTTCCGAACGGCCACATTCGAAGGCTGAGTGAAAAGCCCCGGCCTCAGTAGAGATGGGCGGAGACGCGATGTTGTTTAAATGTGGGGATAACGGCGCGCATTTTCAGACAGTCTCCCCTGGAAGTCTCACCGTGAAGAGGGCGCAGATGTCGAATTTTCGAAAGGTCGCTGTCGGACACAGCCCCCGACAACAGGGAAAAAAAAGGTGTCGAGATGAAACCGCATTTTGAGAGTATCCACCTTCCGTATCGGGACATAGCGCTGGGAGGAATTTGAATGTCGAAAAGGGGGCGCGTCTTCGCCGGCGTACCATGCTACCATGCTAGCGAGCTATGTCATCAATGGTGGCTCTGTGCCGCCAGAAAGTTGAAGATCGATTGATGGGCGGATGTCATGGTGTTATTGGTTGAAATCGGTTGGTTTTTGGCATATATTGTTAAATAGGCGCGCACACATGACCGGGGACGTGATCTAAAAGAGCCTTGCGTGGTTATATCACCCTGCGCACTCTCAAGGTATCCCAATGTGGACAGGAATAACAGATAAAGAGTATTGATGGATGCGTTGAGTGTTTATCAAATTCAGTAGCAAATGTGTCAGTGCTTATACATAATGCATAAGTGCAATTTAAAAAACAAACAACTTAACAAGATAAATATGCCATATTAAGAAGTTTTCCGAAGTTTTTCCTGAGGAAGTGTGAGTGCGGCGTACACAATCGACTCAGACTGCAGTGCTTACTGTATTTACATATTCATCAGGCTTGTTGAGATGACTTACTAGTGAACTGCGCTGCTGTTTAGAAACAATTAGCGAGAAGAGGATATTTCAGTGTTGATTGTATGAATTTTTCATAAACACTCAAACATTCCGCACAGCGCGATGAGTGCGGATGAGCCGTATAATCTCCTTATTCCATAATCACCGTCCTCTTCTGAGGCCTCCAAACCTCTGAGCCCCCCCCTCCCAAAAAAAAACTCACCCTGGACTAGAATCACACTGTCTCAGAGGACGCCCATTCATTTCACCATTCATGTATTCCCGCTCCCCTTTGCAGCTGGGTGCTATTCAGACTTCTCTTTATCCTCCGAGACAGTCTTATTACATACATGGTTTCCCTCGTTTGTCGCCTCGTGAAATTTGGTTCGCGTTGGTGCAGCCGCCTGGTGGCGGCGTGACATGACATATGCAGTCAGCTGGGACCCCAGTGTTTTAGATTTCCTCATCAAAAAATGAAAATGCATTAAAACGGTGAATTAGGTTCAGTTTGAAATAATACTGGCAGCACATAAATCAGCCTACTGACTATTTTCCAAATGTTAACACCCAGCCCACCTTTTAAAGGCTGACATTGAGATGATGTGCAAAATAGCAGTCATTAAGGGCTTTTACTTTGAAGCAGGGGAATTGCATTTTCAAAGACGGCTGTACAGCAGAGTCAGGATGCATCAACCTTGACGGATATCAAACAGTTACCACTTTCATGTGTACAGAGTCGCGGCATGAAAACGTAGCATTAAAACATTAAGACGCCTATTTGTAAGGTTCATTATTTTGGCGGGGTTTTATTTTCAAGGTACCGCCATTATATTGACAGAGCCCATATTCAAAACCTATACTGATGGAACGTCAAAGTGGGGGGGGTACAGAAGCACACATCTGTAATAAACTGGCCCGGGATGGCGGGATTAGGGTTTGGTGATCGGACGAATATATCGTCTATCTGTGATCCGCCTGTCGTGGGTTTTTTTTGGGGGGGTGATTTTTGTCAATTTTAATTTGCTAATTTAATGGTCTGCCTCCTAAATGAATAATTAACCCGTGAAGCGCAGACAGCTGTTCAGCCTGTTTTTTTGTTTTGTTTTTTTTACAGCTTATTGCTTAATAAAATTTGATTTTCACATTCAAGAAGGGCAAATTTATTCAAACAGAATAAATGTTATAATAAATCACACAAAATAACAATAATAATAACAACAACAATAAGGCTGCAGCATAACTAGGGCTATTGCGTAAATAAAGAACTATGCTAGGCGAAGAATAATAATGGCTAAAAACGCCCTTCTGCTGTTCCAAAATCACAACGCGTAGCCTGTCGTATGTCCTAAATAAATATAAACAAAGAACTATGTAAAAAAAACAATAAAGTGCAAAAATCTCACAACAATCACACAAAACAATAAAAGCTGCTTCGTGGCTAAAGACGCAATTTACCTAATCACTTAGAACACAGAGTAATGTAAAAATAAAGTGCAGATATATATAGATATATATATATATATGATAATCAGAAATGGTGGGCTATCCCTGTGTAAAATTCTCATCTTCCACCCACAACAGAACTCCGCCATCTGAACCTGGAGCTCAGTTTCAATTTCAGTTTTTGTAACCAGCTGTTTGTAACCTCCTCTTCGATGAGCCTCGTCCTGTTGGCACCTTCGCCGCCTCAAGGACATCTCGCCGGGCCAAGTTGGGGAGACAACTCCGGCTTGTCCGAGGAACCGCTGCACCGTTTTCTGTGTCGTTCCCCGGCGAGTTGCACAATCCAAAATCCAAAACAAACAAACAAACAAACAAACTCACACACACACACAAAATAATTAGATGCTAATGAGGGGCTAATGCTGTGATCTCTCATCCTGGCACTGCAACAGTCACGATGTGGCTGAATCCAATGCTACTGTGTGTTTTTTTTTATGTTACTTCAATTTATCTAAAGAATCTGGTTAAGAGTCCATAATGACCAACAGACGGCACCACGCTACAAAATATGACCCAGTCATATTTTTCTGCTCCGATTAGACGCTTCGACTCATTAGTTAGACAGACGCGCATTAGTCAGTCCTTCGCTCCATCCCAGGAGGGAACCTTCATGTCTCTCGTGAAAAACGGAGTATGGTTTCTACGTGCAGCAGACTGAACCGCGGATGCAACTTCCTGTCGCGTGTTGGCGTCTCCGCAGGAAAAACATTATTGCCCAGATCCTAGCAACGATCAGAAAATACCAATTAGGTATATAAATGCGCAACATTGTCAGAGAATGTAGTCAACAGGTCAAGGTCCTCTTGCTCTATGGCGGTTTTCAAAAAATATCTCCCATGTTGCTTATCAAAGAAAAAAAAACTCCCTCCCCACCATCTGAGAGGACACCATGTACTTTGCGAGGTATCTCGACACAGCCAACGCGCATTGCGCCAATCTCGGACTGCCATTCTCATACGTGCTAGTTTTGGCAAAGGCACCACAGATTTCTGGCTGGTGAAGCGGGGCTGTTGAAGGGGCCCCAGGCAGGACACACACACACACACACACACACACACACACCAAATTCTTAAACACCTCGTAAATGACATCAAAGAGACAACTTGCAGCGTCTACATAGTTCATCAGTTTTGGGATGTACACTTACTCACTTTGAGGTGAGACTATCAATACCACTCTCTCATGTCTGTGAGTACAGCACAGAGCTCTAGCCAGGGAGTGGCTATCCTAGCTTAGCATAAAGACTGGAAGCAGGGGGAAACTGCTAGCCTGGCTCGCTCGCTCCTTAATGCTGCGCTCAAGCAACGTCTGGGAAGAACGGAAAACCTCGCCTTATTCCCGCTATAGAGTGCCCGCCCATCGTTTCAAGATGGCTGCCGGCAGCCTTGTAGTTCCACCTTTTAATTAGCCTGAATTAGCTACTTGTGTTGTCTTACTTATTTCCATCAGTTGCCTGACACAAACAGTTTACAGCCCATTTTCAATCAGCTCAATCCATCAAGTGTTGCTATTGAATTTGATGGTGGCTTATATTGACCAACAATTACAACTAGGAAGCCGACATGAATTCATTCATGTGTTTTCATGCTTAATGTCGAACTTTTTTTTTTGCACTGTTCAGATAATCACAGATTCTCGTTGGCATATGAGATGAATACGGGTGTTTTTTCCAACAATAGATGTAATATAATATGTAATATAAGCTCAGCCGGCTCTATGCTGTCTTTTCGACAGTAGCTCAGTCCGCATGGCTGCTTAGGGCTGACCCCCCCAGCTCTACGTCTCCACGTCAATGCTACACTCGTCTGTCGCATGTTTTAAATATGCTGGGAGGGAGGGAGGGAGGGCGCAGTTACTAGGATGCCAGTCGATTACATCTTGATATTGATTACACCTTTCTGTCTTTGCTGCTGTGACCCCGCTGTGGGATTAATAAAGTCTAAGTCTAAGTCTAAAGGCAATTCTGCCCCCGCTTTCCATCGACTCGACATTGACCATTAATCAGCGGCACGCTAACTTTAAGCTGCGGACGTCTCGCATCTCCCTATGAACGTGTAATGGATGTCAGGACATCCATACTTTTATCTCAATCTGATGAGGAGCCGTCTTAAAGGATTTGCAGGCTGCCGTTTACGCAAATTGGGTGGAAAAGCCATTGAAATCCACCGGGATATTTGACCTTAATTAAGTACTTAATACTGTAATGTCTTATGTGTATTTGTTACGACGACGCCGGGCTCCCAGCAGCTCTCCGAATCACGCGGCGCTTTATGTGCGTGCGTTGCATTGCATCACTCGGGAGGAGACATGGGCTTCAGGGAACGAGGCACTGAGCACATCAGATCCAGACGTCATCCTGTCTTTACGTCTGTCTCCGCGGATGCTGCTGGGCGTTCCCAGCGTAACGCCCCGCAGCAGGGACCGGTGTTACCACAGCGCGGGCCTCCGCTCAGTCTCACACAGTTCTGTCCACTTAGGTTGTCCTTTTTTCCTTTTTCTTTTTCTTTTTTTGGCCGTGTGACTTGGAAGGTATTATTTTAACATTGGCCCTCAGGCATACCCCGCTTTATCATCTATTTAACTCTAAATGGGACCATCTTTTACTAAATGAACATCGTGCTGTATTGAAGAAGACTTGAAACCAGTGATTGAGGAAAAGAAACAGTTGTATTAGTACACTAGGGTTAGGGTTAGTCACAGTCAGTCAGCCCCCTCCCCCAAAAAAACCACATCCCACATCCACAGTGACAACCAGATCAGCCTTTAATGAAAACACTGGATCACCTCACTGGGCTTGTGGAGTAAATAAAGCCCAAAGCTAATGACACATTTGTGGTTTGTCCTTCAAAACGACGTGTAAAGCACATGTTATGGGTTATTACACACACACTCTCTCCACTGTTGTCTCTCTCACACACACACACACACACACAGATAACAGCCCTTTAGATCTCTAAAACAAGCCTGTTCTATGGTTGCGTGCCATAAATTCCCTCCAACGCGTGGAGCTGTTTTAACAGCTCAGCGAGTGTGTGCCGGCCTGCTAGTAACCAAAGGTATAAAGGCTGCAGTGGGGCAGTGAAACATGAAGGACTGCTGCCTACATTATGACCTCTCTCTCTCTCTCTCTCTCTGCCTCTCCTGCTTGCTTTAACCTGGTTTTATTAGCCAACAGATGGGCCGCCCTCTCTTTGCTGTTTAAATGGCTGTAGCCCGCAGCCACACAGAAAAAGCGCATCTCCCGTTGGTGCTGTTTGGTTTTTACACCTCTGCTGGTGGGCGTGGGGCGAGTTCATCGAGCCGGGCAGGTCTCGGCCCGGCGGCGAGCGTCGCCGTATACCTGAAGATGTGCTTTCGCTTCATACGCACGCGCTTCACACTGACCGAGTGTAAAGACACCCCTGCCAACGAGACCTCCACATCCCATTATGATTACAAGGGTCCTCAGTAGTCCCCCCCCCCCCCCCCCCCCGCTGCAGAGAGAACCAAGCCTTCATTTCTAATTTGCCTGTTTTAAGTGTGTTTTATCCTGTTTTACTTTTCCGATGTGCTCGTTGGCTGTCAATGCAAACTCAAATCCTCCTCCATGTTTACCTGCTGTTACGTGTATTTGTCCAAAGCGACGTGCAAATGAGGTGCAATCTAAGTCCATCAAGGAGAAGCCCTCACGGATGAGTTCCGGGAGTGAGACACAAATGCACAGCGGGTCACAATTTCCCGAGAAGGACATGGACAGATAAGTCCCTGCAGTTGTGCTACCATTACCAATACTGTTACTTTACATCTCTATGTGGAACTGTATGTGTGCTACTGTATGTTCTGTTTCCCCTCTCTCTTCTCTCTCTCTTACCCCAACCTGTCGAGGCAGATGACCCCCCCCCCCCCCCCCTTGGTTCTGCCTGTTGGGTCTCGGTAAGTAATATGATGAAGAGTACAAGTTTTGGAGATTTTTTCAATTGCTTCTAAGACACCGTCAACTCTTAACTCAACATATCTCAAACAAATGTTCCACATTGAAAGCCATGCTCAAAGAGCAGGCTCCCTCCCTTTCCCCAGTGTGGCTTTTCATTTGAAACACATACAAGAAACGTCGAGTTTCATTCAACAGTAACATTCGGCTATTAAAGCTATTCAATTGCAGGTATTCTATTTGAAAACCAGTCATTATTTGAATATTGGCTCTTCTTGTAACTGTGTTCTGAGGCGCCACCATCATTTGTGCCACTAAAACTCCCATCAGGAGGGTTCCTGTTATACACTGGCTTTGTTGCAGTATTTGATTCGGGGCTGCAGAGACCGCCGCTGAAACTTCTCACTGCCGAATGCCACTGTGATCTAAATACAGCACTGCGACTTTGGCTCATAATGCTGAAGTAAAGGCGGATTCCCCCGGACGGGCCCGGCCACTTTTTGTGGGATGATGCATTTACGGACACAAAAAAATGGTAAGAAAGGTGAAAACAAACAGTGTGGTGGTGCGAAACATTTTTTTTTTCTCAAAAAAACTTTATTGTCATGTTATTGCTCCTTGTTTATGACATGAGGGACAGAAAGCAGAGACAGATCCCAAGTACAGGCTCAGCGACGTATGCACACATACACATGCATAGGATAAACTGTATATATATATATATATATAATTAACATATATATCAATCTTTATGTTGCGTACTGTCCAAATATTTGGACAAATTGCATTTTGATGCGTTGTCAACATTGTTTTCATGCCAAGGAAGCCTCTTCTTTTTTTTATTTGAATTGACAATTGATGTTTTGAGCCAAATGAGGCTCCTCGGCAGGTCTCTCTGCCCCCCCCCCACGAGCTTCGTCAGAAAGGGAAGGACCTGTTGAAATAAACCACACTAAATACTAAACTCAGCATGACGCGCCGCCTTCCCCCCGAAGGGAGACAGATATCTAACTAATATGTTCATAATGAGAAAGTAATGGTTAGTCATGTTCGTGTTCAGCAGCTGTTTCAGGGTTTATCAGGAATAATTCACAAGGACTCACGCAGTCTGTCCTCAAAGAACTTGTCATTTCCTGCTATATATATATCCCAATCCTGTACCACTTTGTAATAAGACGCCCCTTTAGAGAGAATTTAAACATTGTGGCATAGCTGATGGCTTTATGAACGGTTAATAAATCATTGTAATTTAACAAGAGCAGCTTTCGGCAACGTTTGGGTCGCCAGGTTGTGAAAAATCTCTGCGGCTGTTTGGTTATCTCTGGCCGTTTGGTTAATCAGGAGGACCCCTACCGACATTTACCTTCCAGGAAAGAGCTGCAGGGCATCGCAAGCAAAACTCCATTCATTAAGAACGTATTGAACAATTGCGACCTGTGATGTAACCGCCGCTCGTGGCTCATTGGAAAGTGAGAATCTTTTATTAATGACTTCAGTAACATTTGTAACAATAGAATTGGTGGTTTATTAAAATTTGCACGTTTGCAACCGCAGACATGACACTGCAGATGTGTTTTAATGCTTTGCCAACATTTATAGCTGTTTGAATATTTTTCAGTTTTTCCTCCTTCATATAGCAGTCACAATAAACTTTTTCAGATGACCAACTATAAGTATATGTGAGAATCAAACATATTTATACACATATATGTGTACATACATATATATATATTTAAAGTAAGTAGAGATATAAAAGAAAAAAATATATATAATTCCTTAATTATTGCCAAATATCATCAGCCAGTTTTTTCAAAACCTCAAAACCCAAAGGTTGTTCTTCTTAATGGCTAATAAAGGATCCATAAAGCATTAGTAAATGATTTATTAACCATCAGTTACAACTCACAAATCCTTTACAAAGGGTGTTCTGAATCCTTAATAGTTGTAATCAGTTATATACTCATGAATTAGCCATTGGTCAGGCGGCATGGTGGTGCAGTGGTCAGCGCTTGTCGCACGGGAGGCAGCTCGGCCGCCATCGGTGTGTGAATGAGGCCTGTAAGCTGTAAAGCACTTTGGGAACCGGTACGGGTGAAAAGCGCTACCTAAGTGAGGTCCATTTACCACTCGGTTCCTTAGCGGTTCCTTAGGATTTCGTGTACTTTTACTTTTTAGGGTTTTTTGTTTCCAAACTAGCAGCCTTGTGGACAATTTCAAAGTGATCTCAAGATTTTAAAATGCCCAAATGCCTCCGAACGTGGCAGGACATCCGCACCCGCAACTTAAGCTTGTCCTGAGGAATCCACTTTACGCCCACGGCTCGGGGTCAGCCGGTGGACAGCATGTCTTTAACACAATGAATAATTAAGGCCGTAGTGACCTTACTGTAACAGCGTTGCCAGCAGCATGAAAATGGCCTCTTGATTTCTTATTTTATTACCTGTTTCTCTGTTCTTTTTTGGTATTTTTTTTCTCTCCTCTTCTTGAAATCCAATTAACAGAAGGATGGAGCTCTGTGGCACCGCACGCATCAATTATTCATTGTGGGTTTTTTTCCGCAGCGGATTCCTGGGAGTTCCTGTGAATATTAAAGACCCGGGAGCAGCCGACAGGCCAGATGTGTTACATCGCTCTCATCTGACAGACCTCTCTGGGATTAACCCCCCTCCCCACCACCACCACCGATATAATATAAATTGCTAAGACTGAGAGGCAATTGGGTATGAAAATGAATGTGTTCATTGTATAGCTGTTATAATTATTTTTATTTTTTTTAACGCTTTAGTTTCATTGTTCAAGTTCTCGCAGGGCTGTTTTGCAAATTTGTTTCAACCCTAAAGGCGAAGTAACTGTCAGGTATGTATGTCAGCATGGCGGTGTATTCCATGAAATACCCTTTTTTTAAAAAGTGCCCCGTTCTGCTGTGAATACCAAATAGACACAGAGTGCCCCTAGTTTATTATTTAAAGTGACGGCGCAGAGCAGTACATGACTTGTGCATCCGCAACATGCTGGCCCGACTCATGTCCGCCTCATGTCCGCCGGCTTGTTTGCTTACTCGCCGTCTCTGGATTAGCCAATCAATTATGTAGCAGAGTGCTTGTCCTGGAGCAGTAGTTCCTCGGCGTGTGGTGGTGGTGGTGGTGGTGGTGGTTAAAATTTAGAGCCGTGGCCTTGTCCTGACCTAACCAGGTCGGCAGGGTCATGAACACATGCTGAAGACATGGTTTGGTACTTTCTCCTGGTCATGCAGTCATTTGCTGTTGTGTTATTTCTTTTGACTCAGTTACGCGTTTAGCACGCTGGTAGTTTTGGGAAATCAAGATTGTCCAAGAATCCGCTAGATGATGGGATTTGACCATTATGATTGCCTTTTACGTTGGTGCGAGCCGGACCTCCCCCTCACGCTTGCAGTTGGTCCAAAATGCTGCAGCTCGTCCTTTAACAGGGAAACGCAAGCGAGAGAGCGTGGATGTGGATATGATGATGAACCTTGAATTCTCAAATAAAAGTTGGGCCCGAACAAATAAAAGGGGTAATAAAGTAACAAACAATGAGGAGGGGTATAGTCGCCCATACTCTAATAGCTCACACGGTAAATTCAGCATAATATACATGTTCCACAGTACTAATCTCGTCAATACAACAACAAAGTCCTGTCTCACCACTCTGCTGCTCTGAGTATCCCTTTGTCAGAGAAGCACGGCTTTTGTTCACTAATTAATTCCCAAATGGTCCACTCATCTGCTGTTTTGTGAGCGCTGTCAGGTTACCATCAATGAAACTGAACACTTCCTGCATTCGTTCCACATTAAAGTACCCCGCCAATTTAGCATTGCACTCCTATAACAACGTCAGATGATGGAGAGTTTTTAAACAAACAAAAAAAAAAAAAGAGAGAGAGAGACCAGAGAGATCGTCTTTCTTTATTCCACGCATTATTCTCCCTTCGCCCCCCCCCCAAAAAAAGCCGCCTACATTACCCACAATGCAACTCAGGCCGAGTTTGAGAGTTTGTTTCGACTGGAGACGATCTGTCAACCGCTAGCAGCGGATAACGTAGCCTCGAGCCATCAGCCTCGAGCAGAGATGAGGAGCGGGCCTCAGAGGTCTGGTAAGCTCGCGTCTCTCTAACTGCAGACCCCCAGATTTTGTTTCATTTCCAAACTTGTGGTCTTCAGCCCAAACCGACGCTGACATCCCTTGAGGCAATTTATCAGACTTCACACAGCTCCCTCTGGACACACAAAAAAAAAAAGGCTTTATACAACTTTTTCCAACATAAGCAGTAGTACTCCCCAACACCCGTTAACGGACTTTGATGTTTGAAATCGGTGGAGTTCCCCTTTAAAATCCCATCAGGAGCCGGAGGGATGACGCCTTTTGACCTGCAGGAAGGCTTTTAATGTGCAATGAGTTTCACTGACAGTAGCTTAGCAGCGACAGAAAAAACAACAAAAAAAAAAGAAACTGGCAATTAGTGGCAAGACGAGAGAGACAGAGAGAGAAAAGAAGCTAAGAGTATGACATGACTCTGGTGGCGCACATTATCCAAAGTGTGTCGCAGACGGCAAGTTAACAAGGAGGCAATGCTGGGGTTTCATCAATCGGTATCACCATCAAATTAAAACGGGGGCAGATCAGATAGCGGTGAACCCTCTTACGACAATTATGGTATACTTATAAAACAAGGAAAGGAACAAAGGCCCGTCTCTAATAAAAGCCTGTTTCAAAGAAACAGCTGTTGAGATAAGTAGAGGTCCTGACTACTATTTGAGAATTTACAGTATACAGCTGTACAAAGTACCTGAGCTCCCGGGGGTATTTAAACATTAGAATAGCCGTCTCTACGTGGTTATTTTGACCTTATTTACTAAGTTTATTACTATCACTAACCCCTAGCATCCACTTTCTTGCCTTCTCTACATTTCCAACATTTTGCAGAATGCCTGGTGACAACTGACAACACATTTTCTACTCAGCTCCCGATCAGCAACGTCACATCAGTCTATATCACACAATACACCAAAAAAAAAAAAATACATTATTTCTATCATTCCTTCCAGTTTTCGACACCAACAAATTGAAGAAATCTGCCTGTCTCTGCCATGTTTGCACACAAGGCAAGTTAGTGGGAAGGATGCATGACATCTGATGAAAGCAGAACAGCTCCATGCAGTTCGGAGGTTCGATTTAATGCAAGTTGTTAAGAAACGGATGCAGATTGCAGCTTGCTGCTGAAGCTTTAGGTCCCCGAAGTGTTTGTGTTATTCGAATATCCCAGAACCCACTCGCTGTGAGGCCGCAGTGCCGACCGCGGCAGCACCAGTTACTTCCTATTTACGGTTCCATATTCATGAGTCACTGGTGCGCAGCATTAAATACAGTCACAGGAGCGGCTCCATGCATGAACATGGAGACCGGTGTGTGGTGCTCAGCTGCTGCACAGCTGGAAATGAGGTGGATACTGCATCGGTCGTGACAAATCAGTATCACCTCCTTTCCTACCCTTTAAGCAGTCCCCCCGTGTGGCATGTCATTCTGACTGTTGTGTGAAGGGCAGAGGAATAGGGAGCAGACCCACTGCAGAAACTTCCCCCAGTAGTTATGTCCTTAATGGAGGTGCACGATCACCACATGATAACAGGACAACTTGAATTAAATTAGCTGTGGAAGTGATCGTCTGCGTGGTTACAGTGCCGCTCTGATTCTGAGAGAGCCCTTGCCCATTGAAGAAAACCATTCTGTTACGGCAAAGAGCTGAACAGATTGTTTCAGTGAGGGCGGGGTGGCACTGACACTGTATATCGCCGCTCCCACTATCCCCACTCTGTGCACACTAATGGCTCCCCTTTGGGTGACTGCTATTTACACCACAGCCACATGTGTACTGAGTTAGAATGAAAAGTGTTATTATTTATCTGCTTGAGCGATTTCTACCTAAAGCAAGTCTGACCAACACACTGTAGCTCCGAGGACCTCCTTGACAATCAATCTCCCCCCCCCTCTTTCTCCGGGCTCCTTATCCGCAGCTAAAAGCTCTTTCTTGCCATCCAAAATTCAATCTTCCTCCTCCAACCCCCAAAAAACTTTTTTCTATCTTCTCCATCCTCGTTGACCCCCCCACTCCCCCGCCTCCCTCCTCCCTTCTTCCGCCGAGCGGCTTTGTTAGCTACTTTGTAAAAAAGATAGACGGCATACGCTCCTCATTTCCCCCAACCACCTGCTGCCACCACCTGTCCTATATCCACCTCTTCATCTCCTTTTCTCTCCCAACAAGGTACCATACCTGGTTACTTAGCACCGCCCAGCCACCTGCCCTCTTGACCCTATCCCCTCTCACCTTTTCCAATCTATTGTTCCTGACCTACTTCCTTTCTTTATCCACTTCATCGAGAACTAGGAGTCTCAGGCTCCGCACCTTTTTCACGTCCTTCCTTACTTACAGGGTAACTTGGAGGGAATCTGTGTCCGAACCTTGTAGCCTGACCACTGGGTACTCTCAGGGTTCTGTTCTGGGTCCCTTCCTTGTTTCTCTTTACATCAAGTCACTTGGCCCTGTTATTCACTCAGATGGCTTTTTCTACCACAGCTATGCAGATGACACTCAACTAATTCTGTCTTTTCACTGGTATGAAACGTGGCAGCACGAATCTCTGCGTGTCTGGCTGACGTGTCTCAGTGGATGTCTGCTCTCCCCCTGAAGCTCAACATCGACCAGACTGAACTGCTCTTCTTTCCAGGGAAGTTATCTCCCATCCACAAACTCTCTATTATCATTGAGAACTCTGTGACATCCCCGGCTCGGAAGACAAGGAATCTGGGTATGACACTGAATGACCAACTGTCCCTTACTGCCAACATCGCTGCGACAACCCGCTCCGGCAGATTCATCCTCCACAACATCAGGAGGATACATCCGTTCCTTATCCAGGAGGCAGCGCAGATTCTGGTCCAGGCCCTTGTCAGCTCACGCCTAGACTACTGTAACTCGCTCCAGGCTGGTGTGCCTGCATGTGCCTTATGACCACTAGAGCTCATCCACAATGCAGTAGCTCGGTTGGTCTTCAACCTAACCAAGTTCTCCTACACTATACCGCTCCTCCGCACCTGCACTGGCTACCGGTGGCTGCTCGAATCCAATCAATGACACTGGTACTTGCCTACCACGCTGCTAATGACTCCAATCCTACATCCAGGACATGGTCATACCATACACCCCACCCCGTCCACTACGCTCTGCTACTGCCAATTGGTTTACTACTCCCTCACTATAAGGAGGACCAGCTTAACAAAGCATGATTGTTAGCAGTCCTGGCTCCACAATGCTGTAACAAGCTCCCCATTGACATCAGGACAGCAGGAACTCTACACATCTCCCATTGCAGACTTAAAACTCATCTTTTCAGACGGCAACTTGGCCCATGAAATGAAAAAAAACAAAAAACTCTTTCTCTATCTCTTGCGGTTTCTAAATGTAGCACTTGAAGCCGGTCAGCATATTTGATGAAGTTGATGTCGGCTACTTGATGATTCTTGTAATTTTTGGATTGTATCCGCATGGTTGAAATGCACTTGTAAGTCGCTTTATATAAAAGCGTCAGCTAAATAAATGTAATGCAATGAACATGTAGCTACTATAAAAGGTGAAGAAACCCTTGACTATCTATTATTAATTATTGTAGCTTTCCAAGCAAAAATTCTGCATTGTACTTTTTAAATCTGAACAGGCAGGGAAATACTAAGTGCAAATTCTTATAATTCTTAACACCACAACAGCACTGCTGCTGTTTGATCTTGATCCCTACTACAAAGCCCCACTGTGACAGAAAGACTGTCTACCCTTAGCTGCTGCATTTAAGTCCCTTTCAGCAATCAGCATAGTCTCCTAAAAGTTGTGTTTTTGTACTGCTGCTTTTTTAATATTCAAACAAGCGTAAATATGATTCCCCTTTTTATATAACAACCGTCACATCACATTGAAGGCCGTCACATTAGCATAACAGCTACAGCAGCGCACGGTTAAATATGCACAAAGATCAATTGAATGCATGTCTTGTTCCTCCCTCAGAAGAGCACTGTAAAAAAAAATGTGTTATTATTATTATCTTTCACTTAATTATTATCTCTGCACAGAGAAAATAAAATCAGTTTAATAAACCGGGAAACACTATGAATGAGCCAACTGTAAGTACTGTAAGTATAGTCCGACCAGTGTTTGATTTTGGAAGCCAGTATCGATATTGATATGTATCATCAATACACGTAACGTAAACATTTTGGATGAGGTTCCTTTTAATATTGTTAAAAAAGAGTTTTGACCAAAACATATACAAAGCAGGACATTTTTACAGTTGAAAATGTAATTCTCAGGGCTCTCTAGTGGACAAACCATGTTATGGACAATACTATTCTAAACTACCTCAAACATGTTTTTTTGGCATTTCTGTACTGCCATTTTTTTGTTACTTATTGGCCGCCATAAGTGCTGATACGGGAAAATCTCAAATAAGCTTAAATCAGCCGATATGTCAGATTTATGTATCAGGCTCAGGCTGTGAAAATGGCATGTTGTCCCTCAAGCAAAAGAGAACTACAACAACAAGAAAAACCTTGAGCCTCTCTCTCTAAATCTGTAACTGTTATCCATGTTTTGCTTTTGGTTTTGATTTAGTTAGTTGGTCAGTAACTTTATTGTCAACAGTATGGGGAATTGTGTGGCGACACAGCATTCAAGAGCAACTAAACACCTGCTGAAAATCTTGTTTGTGCCTGACCGCCAGAGGTTTAACCTCTTACTTGTCTACAGTGATGCAGAAGTGTACTCAAGGGTTTGTCAGTACACGGTGACATCAGTGTTGGGCGTGGTTACAGGTGCAACACGTACTTAGCATACTTCTGACCATACCCAACGAGACAAATGTACACACAGTATGTGGGCAAAGGGGCATTAAATGAGTCATGGTATATCCTTGGGTGTTGCGGAACTCTATAACAGAGACAGCGGAATCATATACTTCATAATACTTTAAAATAAGTAAATTATGAAATTCAAGAGACAATTTATGAGGAGATCAACAAGTAAGAAGAGGGAGCTAGACATTCTCATGCTTGCTGTGGTCATTAATTAGGCCTTTAATTACAAAGCAGTTTTCACAATCCACCAACAACTAGACCACTCTTCGGCTCTGCTAGATATTTTCCAATGCGCCAATGTTCTCTCCCTCCCGCTGTGTCCTCAATGCCAAATATCCTGTGAAACGAGGATTGTGAAACTTGGAAGCGCTGTCGTGTTTCAATAAAGTCATCACACAACGCTTACATAACAGAGACCCTGGTTTAAAAAAAACAAAACAAAAAAAAACAAATGGCCTTTGCATTTAAAGCCAGATGAAGCCAGCAGTGGTATGTATTCTGTATGAAATCGGGCTTTATTCTCTCATTTCAAACAGGATGTTAGTCACCTACTGCCACTAGATGAACTAAACCAAAGGCCGGTCTCGGGGAAGAGAAAAGAAATTCAGCCCTGCTGAAGTTCATCTGGGCTGAATCCTAATGGCTCATATGCATCACTGTAGGAAACTAACTGTCATTGAATTAACTTGACCTGAAGGACAAACAGAGCCATTATTTCCATCTGTTATCAAAGCGAATGGAGTTTTGAAGCCATCATTTATCACAGTGTGAGGAAAATTGTGAAAGAGGCGCATGGCTAGAAGTTTGTGTGATGAATTAACATAAAAGTTTTTTGGGTTTTTTTAAGTCCAACCTAAGCATTTATGTATGAGCTGTTATGTTTGTACACCTGCTACCTTGGCAACAGTACAAACACTGTACTTTTCTTTCATCATTATTCATTTGCAGTGTTTTAACTTTTTTGGTTCGGTTACTAAGTAACTTGCGATGTATTATACAGCAGGAGAGCTGGAACGGGGATTAGAATTAAGTTGCCTTGAGTGGATCTCTCACTGCAAAGGTGAAGTCATGTTTGCACAACAAATCTATCAAGCGTTTCCTCTCCAAGGCTTCACTGGTTCGTACTTTGTCTTTGACTTGCTCTGCTCTTGCCCTCCCTCCATAGCAACACAGCTTTTATAGCATGTGTTGAAGGTGAAATCAGAGCTTGCTTTTATTCTTATTTGTTTTAATCATTATATCACGTCAACAGCAGGGGACATTCACTTCATGAGCATGCTGTTTATGCACCACCTTTCAGTCTCATGGCTCCGTGCAGCAGCTTGATACCTTCCTGGCTGACAATTACAATAAAGTCCGTACAAACCAGAGGGTTTTTTTTTTCCACGGCCAGAGATGCATTGATCCTTTTTAAGTGGTCCAGGCATTCAATCCACAATAAAACTACACCACTAAAGTAGCGGGTAAACTTTTCAACCTTGATCGACACAGTCTTCTGCACCAGACGTAAAAATAAAAAAAATATGCCAAAAGTTAAAGATGCAAATCACTCAAAGAGGAGGGGGTTCAGAGGTCTTTGCAGGAAGGAACAACTACCTCATGGAAGATAAGGGATTCAAACAGAGTGTGGTTTCTTTTGGACAGATAAGTCATAATACAATCTGCAGCCAGTAGTTTAGCTGATCCTCATCTTGCAAATAAACTTGCTATCCATGGTTGCATATATATATATATATATATATATATATATGTTTAGATAGCCACTTAGCTTTATCGAACAACAAGTAATGTTACGTGAGATTAATGAACAGAAGTCCTAGTCCCGCAATGAAGTCATAGTTTTCATCTCAGCCTCGTAGCCTTATAATCAGACTTTTCATTTCATTCAGCCTCAAATCATTCATGTTAGCCAATTTCTAGTCGGGGGTGATGGGGGTCATTTTGTTTTGTCCTAACTAATCAGTAACCAAGGGACATCCCTGTCGCCCTCAGTCTATGTCATCCACCCTTTTTGTAGCCACTTTTCTCTCAGTATTTCTCTCAGATGTAGCTCGGTATCTAGCTGGCTATGCGGATAGCCGTCGCCCCCATTCTTTATCCCGCCAGCGAAGCTCTGATTGGTCGACCGCCTCTCCAGCCGGTGGCAACTGAGACGTGTGGTGATTCAGAGGTCTGGAACCAAAAACCTCTGAATCAAAGTAACGTTACAAATATGACATTTTTCCCTAAATTCGAATGTTAGTTATAAATAAAAAAAAAAACAGACAAACTGACGTCACATTGTCGAAGGGAAGAGCAACTGGATGGGTGTTTCCAGCATTTCCAGCGCAGCAATGGTTGACCATTATGGTGTCCATTCTAGTCAATGGTCCAAACCCCTTGGTTTCTGCCACTGCTACAGAAAGACAACACTCAGATCACTATTGTATCAAGTAATTTGGTTAGCTGGCAAGACATGTGAATATTAATGCCCTAAGGAGCTTTCACATTCTGTGACCGCAGCATGTAAACTCTATATAAGTCACAATTAGCCTATCGCATAATAGGGACTGGATGTGTGAACAGGCCCTGCTGCTTACCAGAGCGTGAAAGATGTACCTTGTCTGCTTGCCAACGCCAATGAGACGGCATTGCATTCCGTGTGTGTGACTGCTCTCTTTGTTAAGCTTTTCAGAGTTCCGTTTAACTTACAGTAACGGCATCATTACAACCCTTCCCCCCGAATCCGTGTAAAACCTGACCTGCTCAGGCCTACTAACCGCAAAGTCTGCAGTGTTTGATAAACTTCTGCACTTTCCAAGCATTTTTAATACCTGTCCTCAATCTTTTTCTGCATTACTCCAAAAGACACACCGCACCCTAACCATAAAATAGCTGCCTGCTAGCCCAGAATATCCATCAAAGTAATAGAATGAGTAAATGTAAATGTGCAGCTCCATTTCCCATAACAGTAGCTACCGCAGCTATCAGAGGCCGGCTCAATCTGTCCCTGTCAAACCGAGGCGGACGGAGAGGCCCGGAATAATATATTCAGTTAGGGAAATGGAATGAGGGTGGTGGTTCCCAACGATGTGGGAGGGTGTGTGCTCAGTGTGTGAGTGTGTGTGTGTGTGTGTGCCCACATCAGAGACTGGAAAGCATGGATCACACGGGTCTTTATCTGCTGGGCTAAACAACATAGATATGTTTAAACAGGCAAAAGCATAATGCCGTTCACGGTGATAGCTTGGGAATGGAATAGTCGGAAGATCAGGGCAGCTAGGACGTTTTGTGTGTGTGTGTGTGTGTGTGTGTCAGTCATAAATTCTAGCAAAATTAAAGCAAGCCACACATTAAACATATTCTAAATGCCAGGCTTAGGAAATATCCTCTGTGGTACGAATGGTCTGCATGGCTATCATTCAGAGCAGACATATTTACCCCAAGATTGTACTGCATTTGCAAGCCTTTAAGATGTCCTCTAAAGGACAGGAGGCATACAGCTGACCACTGTTACTTACTGAATTTATTCAGCATGGAGTCCAAGAGTTGTTCATTAGCCAGGGGTGATGATGCAAAATGACGGGAGTACAGGATTGAATAAATACTCGTCCCACCAGTGAAGGTTTGGATACATTCGGAATAGTATGTGTCACTTTAAGCGGTGGTATTCCGCTGCTAGAGTTGATTCATTTCAGTCTTTGTGAGCTTTGAGTGTTCTGGAACTATTTAAGAATGCGATCCTTCAACACGTTGCCCCTCAACTGCACTTAAAGCAGCTGAGTTGGCCCATGATTTCAGTTTTGGAGAGGTGTGTTCTGGAGTTGGTTGGAAAAGCGGGGACGTCAAATTTGGTAATTCCCATAATTGGTGCCAAATTTCCGAAGCCTGGTCCCTCCCGCGCAGGTGAATCCTTGTACACCAAGGGCACCAGCGTGGGTAACTACTGTCGTGGTGTGTCTCATTGGAAGGACCAGTGTCCGCTGTTGAAACCAAGAGGTAGGCATCAGTCGCATCAGTACATTTGACTCCGTGGCTCATAAAGCAAATGCTAGTCCTGCACTCATGGTTGATTCTGTGTCTTCAGGTCCTGATGTTGTTCCTTTTGTGAGGTTGGACGGAGAGGTGGACGTTACAGCGCCCGATGATCCTGGTGTATGCGGTGAGGTTAAGAATTCGGAGTCTTTGGATAGCTCATCTACCTGCGGAAGCTCCGGTCCTGGCTGCGCCGGGCTTGGATGAGCCAATCGGGCTCGAAGTTGATGCCAGTCTTGTTGGGGCAGGTGCAGTTCTGTTGTAGGGGAGAGATGGGGTTGACAGACCGGTCTGCCACTTATCTAAAAAGTTTAATTCATACCAGCTTAACTATTCCATTATAGGGATGGAAGCACTGGCTCTTATTTGGGTGCTTCAGCATTTTGAGGTCTACGTCGGTTCTGGAAATGGCTCATTGGTGGTGTATACTGACCACGATCCCTTAACATCTCTGTGCTGGATAGTATTTCTTCAGGTGTGCAGCCTAGGTGTTAGGCATAAAAATTTCTTACCTTGATTCCCGGTGACCCCGTTAGGACCCTTTCTTAAGGGGGCTGATGTGACGACTCAGTTTTTGTATTTCTATGCATTGCCATTTCGTTGTCGGGCAGGGTGTTGATTAGTGCCTCCTGGGGACACCTGGGCCCGGTGTTCCCAGCCTATGAAAAATGAGCTCCTGTTGGTTTTCTTGCCCCCCCCCCCCCTTTTCTCTTTCAGGCACCCTGCCAGTCGTGTGAGGACGGCAGTGTTACTTCAGCTCCCCTTTTGTTCCCTTATGCACCTTACAACATCCACACACTATCCCATCGCTCATGCACTCCTTCCACTGGTACCATCTTGTTCATGTTCAGTTTAGCATTTTATCAATTTGCTTTGCTAATCAATGGCTTTTGTTACACTGTTGAAATGGTGTTTCTCCCATATTTGTCATGGCCACAGGGCCAGGTTGTAGAATGTCCCATTTCAGAATCATACAGTATATATTATATCATTGGATTGCAACTGTGGATGCATTTAAGTGTAAGCATTAAAGTGTTGCTTCTGGGTGGGGCTAATTTTAACTACTTTATATACTGCTGGGTAGGTCAATCTATATAATACATCCTAATTTATTTGTTGATTATATTCTTATTAAGGTGGGCTGGCAACGTAACCAGTAACTAAATGTAGTGCAGTAGAAAGTACAATATTTATCTCTGACATGTAGTAGGAGTAGAAGTGAAATGTAGCATAAAATGGAAATACTCAAGTAAAGTACAAGTACCTGAAAATTGTAATTTTGTACAGTACCTGAATACATATACTCAGTTACTTTCCAACACTGCACAAGGGGTTGTGGTATGTATAAACCGAAGCTAATTACGGTGAAATTGAAATGTCCTTATTGATCCTCCGCTTAATGTTCAGTCTTTGTTGAAGTTCTATCTCCACCACATGGTGCCCGGTGTGTAGACGCACTGACTCTGAACACATATTAGGAAGACTGTCCCACTGTGCGGAAGCAACAGATGTGAAAAACTGTTCCTTCCATCTACCACCGAACTACCTCAGGGCAGCGGTTCATTTTCAGACCTTGTCATGGAGGTGGGGATTTACATAAAGCTGCTCCGGTACAGCTGTAGTCCCCCCACGGTTCCTAATAGCAGGGAGTCGTGTACTGTGGAAATGTGGGCTGGGTCTCGGCTTGATCTGGAAAATCTTCTTCGTGGCTTATGGACCTAACGTTCAGTGAGAGACGCGTGACAGGGACAAAAGACCTTGTTTTCCTTTTGCGAAAAATGGGTAATTTATGTATTTTGAAGTTTGTGAACGCCCTTAACAATATGTTGTGACCCTTTAATGTTCCTATATGAGCATCCATCAACTGTATTTGAAGGTGGGAAAGCTTTTCATAAAAACACTGCTGGCCTATTTCAGATTGAAAGGTGGGCAAGTTTGTTATTTCGGTATAAATCCTTGCTGTTTTTGCTTTATTGTTTGGAAATCTAACCTCTTCTTGTCCTCAGATTATCCCACCTTGCGGACTCTCCTGTTCATTCTCAATTTATTAATTGCAGTAATCCACTGATTTTCCTAAACAACGCCGTCATCCAACCTTAATCCTGCGCTGAGTCCATTAAGGTTATTACAGCAAGTTGCCGAACTGTCCAGACACAGTTTTGTTCACTAACCGAAATTGCTGTTTTCCACTCATATCCTTACACATACACTGTGGACACACATATATATATTCAGGTGAAGTCCATTAGGATATTGTACAAACTAAATCAAGGTAGTGGGCTGAAATGAAGAGCCAGAGATAGACAGACATCCACTCAGACCCGGTGAGTGGGCAGTGAGGTTGAATTGGGACAGATAAGGTAACTGAGGTGAGCTTACAGGACTCCCAGAGACTTCAATAAGTGGGCGACACAGAGAGTCTGTCTTAGCAGGGGGAGGGAGGGTGGCTAAACCTGCCATTCAGATGCCATGCCCTTGGAAGGGATTAGATAGATTTCAATGGCATGTCAAACATTTCTCAATCGAATGTCTGAGGACTGGAATTACACTATTTGGTTAGTGAAGGCAGTTATTAAAAACAGGTCATTAAATTATCACAGATCAAATGTAACATAATATGACGTCTGTTTTCTCCATTGAAATAATAAAACTGAGGTGATTACAATTGAGTTTAGTTAGGCTTAGTTATGACATATCCAACGCTGCCTTGTCACCACTGGGTCCAGTATTACCAACACCCTGGTCGTGCATTGTTCAAACCCAGATATTTCTGGACATATTCGCTGTAGTTACATGGGGACCATTACCCTATAGGCCACCATGGCGCCCCAAACCCACAGACTGTTACTTTAAACTGTAGTGAAGAGCTCAGAGTTTCCAAAGATGCCAACAGTGCCAGGGTGGAAATGCACATAAAATGATGCGCAAGACATGTGGAATATTTCCATATTGCCATTGAAGGTAATAGTGAGGGTGATACCATACAAAACAAAGCAGTTAAAGTACCATGTAGCTTTAAAGAAGGTATAGCGCATAAAGATTATATTTTAGATGCGATTTGCCAAGAAATCTAAGTTAGTCTGCTGAATCATTTTTGCCATATTTATCTCCCTGGCATGGTGGGGAGATCGCAACCCCCTTGCCTTTTCATCGATGTAGTGGCGTGTGATCACTATACATTGCCCCTACACATTTTTCTCTCAGGGGGTGTCTGCCAGCAGAGACCTTTGGGTGTTGAAGGGTTTGTGGTAAGTGCTAACTCCTTGTGATGTTATCATGGCCAGAAATAGCATCAAAAATTGGGATTTGCTAGATTTAAAATTGAATTTGGAATTTTAGAACCCGTTAGTCTTGATGATGTCATGAAAATATGAATTCATTCATTCATTAATGTCTGCAGTATATGAGCGACACTTTCTGGACCCATTAGGTGATTAGCATTTTAAAAAGACAAACATAAACGTACATATTTTAATTCATAAATTGAAAAGAGACAACACCGCATTACTCAAATCAACATTGGAGAAACTTTCTGCCTGTTTTTTTTTTGTCTTCCCTTTTTTGTCTCATTATCACACAGCCTGGGCTTGATTTGTTAAAAGCAAGTTGATGTTTCTCTGTACCCACGCAGCAGATGAGTAAACAGACGTTTAAAGTGTGTCGTGAAATATTAAAAGTGAGGCAGCGACGTGAAGCGGAGGACAGCATGAGGATGAAGGGTTGAGGGGTAATCGCAAACACTTAGACAAGCAAACACACGGGTGCAGAGGCTGCACGCACTCGCTGTGAATTACAACATTTATTCAAGCCGTATCTTCTTGCACGCCCATTTTTATTTCACTCCTGTGCTTTTGAAATGCCTGAAAATTACTTTATCCTCGCTGTGCACGTCAGGCTGACTTAGATTACATGTGGCAAGAGGAATCGCCACATTATTGCTGTCTGGTGTGAGGGAAAGCAGCACTGAGGTCTTCACTCACTATCATTTCAATTACCTCCTCAGTGGGACACGCAGTGCAGAAACAAGGGCACTCTCTCAGCATAAAGACGGGGAAATCATACATTTTGGCATTATGTTACAGAAGATGTGCTCCTCGTCACCCCTCTTCATCCCCCTGTTCTCTGATGTTTGCTCGGCGTATATGCGAGCTGATGTTTACATGTCTCAGGGAAGCCAATTAAAAGCTAGCCCGTGGCTAGGCTGCACACGATAAAAGTGCATAAGGTGACACATCCTGAATATATTCATCAGCGCTCTTCTCGTAATACACCTGTGGAAGTCATGATGTGCTGATCAAACGTTGTTGGGCCTTGCATGCGTTTGCACATTACGGATTCAGTTCAATGGCATCAATAAAGCTCAAGTACAGAAGGCGAGTGGTTAATTCATGTGGCCCGAAAGTTATGGACAAATATATTCATAGCCATTGACTCCAGGCGCGCACACAAATATTCCTTTAATATATCCTAACCATTGTCGGCAGGAGCACGCCTGGACTACAGAAAACATACAGCATCTTCCTCCATTAATGCACCGACTTTCTATGTATGGAGTATGGAGCCCCAAGGAGTTCAAAATGAAATACAAATTCTTTCATTTGAAATCATCACATAACTCGTGTAAAATATATGTGAAACAGCAATTTGTGAAATAATTCAAGGAATTAAAACTCAACTCATTATTAAGAAATGTTATTTCATAACAAATGTTTAAGTTTAATTGTACTTGAATTAAATGTAGGGTTTTTACAGTTTGATAGGACCTCATTTCATTGCATTTCTGCCTTTCAAGCTAATAAACTCAACAACCTCTACCAGATTTGGCCAGTTAGCTGCTGTTAGATGGAGCAGAACAAAGTTAGCCAGCTAGGCACATGCTACCTACTAGCATGTGCCTAGCTGGCTAACTAGCTTGGTGGGGTTGTGACCTTGGTTCGTTACTCAGCATCATAGTGAAGAGACGGTGTTAATGGCAGCAGCTAACGTTAGCTGGTTAATTCAGTTACCCCTGGCGTGTTTTGAATCTAAAGGTGTTCGTCAGAGAAAGACTGTGTGAAGAGGCCAACAGGGGCTAGCTAACACCGCTAACATCGGCTCTTCACTTTGGTAATAATCTAAGACCACAAGCCGGCCTAGCTAGCTAGCTGGCCAGGTGTCATGAGTAGCTCTGTTAAATGACGGCCTTAAAAACTAAAGAGGTTTTGTTTCTGTGTGCTGTGTTTATTTACAGCAGTAGCCTCTTGTTGGTTGCTTTGGAATTACATTGGCATCGTTTTGTGCTTTAGCTAACAGGAGCTAACTGGCTAAATCTGGCTGTTGTTGAGCTTGCTGGTACAAAAGAGGCAGCAGGGGACATGTGATTGGCTGAAAGCCAGGAGGGCGGTGACAGCGCCACTGCCATGAAATGAAATTTAACATGAAATAAAAGTATAATTGGTAAAACTGTTGGATAAAAACACACTTTAGGAAAAATGGCATTTTGAAATAAAAATGATGACCCATGGCATTACGGATAAAATATCACTTCATGATAATGAGTTGAGTTTTAACGATTCCATCATTTATGTCACAAATTGTTGTTTCATCTATTCAATTTACCAAATGTATTCATATAATCATTTATTTCATAATTTCTTTTTGATTTATTTGATATTGAACACTTTGGGGTTCCATATCTAAGCAGTTGTGCGACACGAGCAGTAAATTACTGTGACCTCAGGTACGCACACGCGCACAAATAGACACACAAATACTTTTAGCTTCCATGTTCTTTGATGCAGAAACTCACTTTAATAATAGAGAGCTCCCGGCTGTGCCTGGCCATCTTTTATTCATATCCTCTACTCTTTTTGCACTGGGACACTTTCTGCTGCTTATGCCAGTGACACCAGTGGCATTTTCTAGCTCCGTTGTGAAGCATTTGGAGCCTTCTCAGGAATCTCGGCTAAAGACGGAAGCTGTAAAGTCTGTGTTTAAATCAGCTGTTAAACTTTCTCGTGAGGTGAGAAGACAGGACGTACGAGTGCTAATTTTATACAGCTCACATTGTTGTAGCTATCAGCTGAGCTGAGAATGAATCCCGACGTTTGAATCAGGTGAGGTGCTCTGGAAAAATATTTAAACTGCCTCTCCGATTGAGTGACTTGCAAATTAGGAAAATGTGAGTGTTTACAAGTAAGTGCGTCACGGAGATCATTTCACTTATCATGTTTGGTTTTTTTTTAAAAACACAATTAAAGTGAGTGCATTTGCAAATCAGAGCTTAGGACTTATAAGACATTTATACATTTATGCACAGAGAATAAAGCCCCTAAGGTTGTAGTGCTTCATGGGCTGAACAATGCCAGTCCAGGGTTTGCTCAGCCTATGAAGCACTACGACCTCAGGGACAGTATGAAAGTGAATTGGGTGGGGGTCAGAAAAAGGCTAGGGTTGCATCTGGGAGGGTTCGATACTTTCTTTTCGTACCCCATATTTTTCCGTTTCAAGTCAGCCTTCTCCCTTTTGAGACTTACTCGTTAAAAAAAACAAAAACAAAAAAAACATCTGAAGAACAGTGACATTGAAAGTGTAGCTTCTGTGTGCTTAGAGGAAAACAAACCTGCCTCAGTGTCAGAGCTTTACTCGTCCCCATCCCAATTCACACGAGTAGTCGCACCGGTGACGAATGGGATCACTGTGGGTTTGGAGAAACACAAGCATACATGTGGATCTTTGTCGTTCTGACAGATTAAGCGTTATTACGGGTTTAGAAAGGAGACGGCGCAATTCAGAGTCATTTCCTGTGTCTGTGTCACTTGGGGGGGGGGGGGTTGCCACTGCCCCGCCCCGGCAGGTGACCAGCGGGGGACCACGCCCACTCAGGCAGACAGGATGCGTATACCGTTTCATACCGCTGGCGCAGCTTGTAATGCGTCATCTTCTCTAATCGGGTATCTTTGCTCATAGTGACGAACCCACTAAGAATCATCACCAACTCTGTTCCCCCACGTAGCATTTTAGCGGCGGGCAACTTTGCTGTCATTAGTGTTCACACATTACGGTGCTCCTGCTAACCTTTCGTTTAGTAACTCCTGGTTGAAAAATAGCAGGATGGATTGGACGCGCATTGTTAATGTCATATTCTTCAAATTGCGGGCAATTGCTACAATTATTTACTCCATGAAGCAGATATGAGGGGTTAAATTGGAGTACATGGGCGGCATGGTGGCGCAGTGGTTAGCACTGGGGCACGGGAGGTCAAAGCTGGTTAGAGCGGGTTGGGGGGTTTGATCACTATGTTTACAAGCTAGTGGCTAACTTTATCTGTCTGCCAGTAGTTTACAGTAGGTTCATCAGAGCTTTTTATTTCTGCTGGGAACAGCTGCCTGCTGTGGCTGGAAAAATGGCAAAACTGAACCAGAACAGTAAAAGCGAGGGCTGTAAAACCAAAACAGCGTGAGCGTAAAGATGCTAAAAGGCTCTGTAGACCTGAGGGGATCAGCATCGTGGGGGGGGGGGGGGGGGGGGGGGGTTGGCCGCTGTGGATTTGTCACTATAAGTGACCCCTTTCACATCACATGTAGTCATGTAATCATCTAAGTCAAGGGGAGGACATGCAGGTAATATTATATTAATAATGCTGGGGAGAGTGCCTTTTTGAAAAGGTTCAGCCCCCCCCTCCCCACAATAATTTTCACACGGCCCCTTACAACACAGCCTCGTTTCACACATGCTGGTCTACAAGTTACACTCTCATGAAGGAGGTGCAGTGATGCAATGTAAATTCTTTCATTGAGTGTCTAAGGGCTCCAGGGAACAGATTTCTTTTCTTTAACCTTTCTGAGAGTGAAGAGCCGTGTGTTGCACAAAGAGAATTATTCAGGCTTCTCTAAAGGTATTCTCCCAAAATAGAGTCAAAGAGAGAGGGAGACTGCAAACGCATGTGGGGAAAGTGTGTGCGCGTCAGACAATGCATATGGGCATACCATGCAAATGTGTGAATGCGCGTGCTTTGGCACAGTATTTGCACATGTGGGGACGGGGGGGGGCGGGGTTATGCATGCCCCTCGGGTAACAGCGAGCAGAAGTAGTAGGACAGGGACAGACAAGGCCTAGACGACTAGAATAAATCCACTGAAATATGCAGGCAGGGAGAGAGCGCGAGGCAAAGAGCACCTTTACCTGCTTTCATTTTCTTCCTGTCGTCTGTGGGGACCAGAGGCCGAGATGAAAACAGGAAATAGAGGGGATGAGAGAAGGAAGAGGGTATGGAGTCACGTCCCTGGATGCATGGGGGTGGGGATGGCTGAGAATAGACAAGAGATGGCTTGGGCGGCTCAGGGGCCACCCGTGGCCTCTAAAGCAGCACTGGTTGCCTCTCTACCTCTCTCACTGTTTCCATGTGTGTCTCGCCCTGGCTCTGTCGTTTTCACTTTCTGGCCTGGGGTCAAGAAAACTTTGGAAATATTAAGAACTTCAAATGTGAAGCTAATGTTATCTGTATGTCAAGCTGTCTGGAAAAAAAGGGACAATACAGAAATGCTCCATATTAAAATCCAACAAACTAAAGGCTATGCTAACAAATGCATTACACCTGGGAGTTAAAGCATCGAGGGTATAGCAATTTCATTGTTTCCGATTCCCATGCATCACTAATATAACAGCGCCCCCTCATCATTTGCATGAAAACTTTTGGTTAGCAATCTTCCCAGTGTCTTCTTGTAACACTTTAAATGGGATTTCTGGTTCATTGCAACTTAGATTTTGAGTGTGAAAGTTAATTATTGAGCTTGGAAACAGTAGTTTGACAAAAATATAAATATATATATATTTGGAGATTTTTCCTATCAGTACAAATAACATTGCTGTAAAGAAAACTCGACAATGACATTTTTTTAAACGCTCGAGTGCAAAATATACAAATGTACAGGGCAATGCAAAGGATTCACAGTGTGCCAGACATACATCGCCATCCTAACCTTAACCCATGCTGGAATATTCCACTGCTGGGATGGTGAAGAGCTTTCATAGCTAGCTAGTCCTGCACCACCTTCTCCTAAGAAAATCTGGAATGAGCACCAGTGGAGCACAACAGCCACTGACATGATAAAGGGTTTAAGGTACGTCCTGCTTTGCCACCTGATTTTGAAGCCCTGTTTTTAAAAAGGGGGTCAAAATCTACTTTTAAGACCAGCGTTATTTCTATTTTGTGCTCACATGGTGCATATTCCTAAATGAATGCGTCTAATCAAATTACCACACAGCAAATGTAGGGACATGTGATAAAACTGTGCCTACTGCACAGAGCGTGGGAGGAATGAAAGGGTTCACAGGGGCAAAGCAGCTGTTTTTTGCCCCAGGGGCCCCCTGAGCGGGTTTCCGGCCATGCCGACCGCTCGCGTGTTTCTTCCTTCATTGGACTTTGTTGCGGCGACATCAAAACGTTGCCATATCTCAGCAATTCAGCAGGAACCATGGCAAAGCTACCAAAATAACAGTTGAGTTGTGATAAACCAGACCTTTAAGTAGCATTACCAGTAACAGTAACTGCCACCCTGCAATATCATGTGCTGTGGTTTAAGGAGGGGGCAAACAAAATGTCATTACAATGAAAACCACTCAGTCAGATTCAGCGAGCTGCAGCTTCGCACAGTCTTTATCAAAGCGGCAGCTAAACGCTGCCCGTGCTTCCAGCCACAGCATGTTGTGAAGCACTTCACTGCTCCGACACACAACGCTGCACTTAAGACACAAAATTAATTTCCAAATCGCAAGATTGTGAGATGATCAGCTTAGCGCATCCCCAGACATCCAGTCGGCCTCGGCGCGGTTATATTGGATTTGGCGTCTCAGAACTGATAAATACGAGAGGGTGTGCTGATACTGTGGATGTGAGTCTTTTTGTCAAATATTTCTGAGTTTTTCTTTTTTTGTTTTTTTTTTTTTAAGAGGCAGGCCTTTCAGCCCATTCCTATATTCATAGCGCCGTCTAGTCCTTTGTTGCCCTTTTCTTATCCTCCCCATATGTACTGTCTGCAGTGCATCCATTTATCTGCAGAGCATGACGCTACGTACGGGGGGGAGAAAAAAAAAGAAAGAAAGTTTTTTGAAGGGAATTGGATTTATGGCCTGGATTTGGGTTGTGTTGCAATAACAGCCCTACCTCCATCTTTTGTTAAAAAAAAAGAAGAAGAAGGCATGCGAGTTCAGTGAAAACTCTATTAGCTGTCGGTGGGAGCTAAGGATTCATACATAAGTGAGACACACAGCAGCCAGGACTGAGTAACTGGCTCTGGGACTTTTCATGTGCAAAATGATATTGCACCTTAAATGAGTTCACACGGCCTTCGTTTCTCCGTCTCGCCTGGGACTTGGGCCGATGTCGCTCTTTGGTCTATATTTTTCCCATGGGTGGTGTCTTGAGATTGTGGTGCGACATGGAATTTTATTTCCAATGGGCTTCATATCCTTGCATGTAAATCTTGTTAACCTAACCCTAACCCTCTTATTCTGGTGAAGAACCAAGCACCGACCTCTGGGTCTAAAAAAGGGAAGCCAATGTGGAAGTGCCGTAAACCTGCATTCTTTCCAATGGCCAGCAGGTGTGGGGGCGACTACGCTGGTTCCAAAAAGTAGTCCGATTGTATAGAAGTCTATGAGAAAATGACCCTCACGTCTCTACTTATTACCTCAGTAAACATTTTCCCGATGAGTTCGTGGTCTCAATTGCTGTTTTCAAGTCTTCTTCAATACAGCATGATGTTCAATTTTGTAAATGATGGTCCCATTTAGAGTCAAATAAACGATAAAGCAGGGTATGCTTTAGGGCGTGGCTGCCTTAGGATTGACAAGTTGCTACCAACGCGGCCTGTCAATCAGGACAGAGGCGTTCCGCTGTACTAAAAGATACTCTGAGCAGTCGCCTGTCTTTTTTTCTTTTTTCCCCCTCCCAGTAAGTACATTTACAAGCTAACTTTGTCAGCAGCGAGCCAGGAGCCAGGTGCAGATCCCCATCTCCACCCTCTCGTCCAAATATGGTCACTTCTGTCCCCCCCAAAAAACAAGATGGCGACAGCCAAAATGCCAAACTTGAGGCTTCAAAACGGTAGTCCACTAACCGATGGGTGACATCACGGTGTGAAGAGCCCAAAACACTCCCACACACTGTTTCTCAGATGTTTTATCCAATTGGCAGTGTCCTTTTTATTTATTAGTTTATTTTGTGTGTGTTTCTGTTTGACTATTGGTGTATATACACAGCCCTCCCCCCCCCCCCCCCCCCCCCCCCCCCCGCCGCCTCCCCACTCACCTAATCCTTTTACCTCTCTGTGAAAGCGCTCATGTCATCCCTGTCAAGCCATTCAGGTTGACAGTTCAAGGTTGAACATCGACACAGAAACAGCAAGTGGAGTGAAGGTGGGGGGGGGGGGGGTCTGAGCATTGAAGGCAGTTTGCGTGTGACCTACACTTTCTAAAGCGCCGACGGCATTGAAGTAAAACGCAGGATGTTATTTCACCTGAATGGGATCTCCTCCAGCCTCCCTCCTCCGCACTCCCGGTGCTCAGAGCGGAGGTTACGGTGGGTTTAGCCACAAACACAGCCATTGTGTCGTGCCGAGATAAATAATGCTCAGTTCGGGATTGGTTTCACACTCAAGCGCTCTGATTTGATTAAACCGCAGCCTCTCCCGACAACGAGCACGCCGCATGCAGCATCCTTCAAATGTCTCCCAGCTGAGGTAACTGATTTCGTGGGCGTAGGTATGCCGCAGAATATCTGACATCTGGGCATTTAGAAGCATATTGATGTCCTACTTGAGGCCTAACTGAAGCTTTTTACAGTATGTGGAAATTATTTGTCTGGGGGAAATCATATTTTTTCGCCAACCCCCAGCAGTCCTGATCAATGCTGCCCTGTTTGTAACCTCTCCCTCAAAACTTGATGCGAACGAGTTTCAAAAAATATGCTGTGAAAATAACACAGCTTTGAACGTCTCTCACTTTGAAGGCTACAACTTACACCTACAGCAGAAGACAGGTGGCATCAAAACACGGAGCGAAATATATACTGTATATTTTTTACTAAGAGGAGCAGACTCTTTTCACACATTTCCCTCTTTGTCAGCAAGTTCTTTTATAAAGGCAGACAACAGGGCACCCTGGCAGCATTCACATGTACAAACACAAAATGTCTTCAAGTCCTCGACTTCCACAGTTCTTTTCTTTGTCTGTCTTTCTCTTATTCACCCACTCCTCAGTGGCTCCTTAATGCTTGAAGTTCCTCTCACACACCGTCTGCACCTCAGAGGAGCTACGGGAGGTATTCTTTTTTTTTGCAAAAGGTGAAGGTCATCATTATGCAAAAGGCAGAATTTTCCAGGCGCCATGCATTATTCCAACTTTTCAACATTTACGCCCCTTTATTCTTGCAGTTATTTCTGTCCCTCTTTAAACTCGCGCAACCTGACTGCGGTGCTGAGGAGCCTTGTTCCGGACCTCTGACTCACTACCCCCTTATCTGTGATTTGTGGAGCGATTCAAACAGACCTGGTGTCGCGCTCGCTGACGGAACAAGCTCCAGGGACCGCAACCACCGGCAAGGGAGAGATGGAGGCAGCCAAAGGCATCGGTAGGCTACTTTTTGATAGCGTTCTTGAGGCTGTAAGTAACTGTAACTCTGCTGTCTAAAAACCACAGCTAGAAGATCCCTTCAAAAGCCTACATTTGATCATTTCTGTGTTACTGTTCCACTGTCACAGAAGTTTGACTCAAATCCTTTAATGTGTGGGCTGCCCGGGTAAAGATTGGCCAGAGAAATACCTGACAAGGCCCTTTGCCTGCCTTTCCCTCTATGAAGACAGACACTGAAAGACATACTGTCCTGTATGTGAGACACAATCCAGCAGATTGGCTCACCTGCGCTGGTGCTAGTCTGGATAAACAACTCACCATCAAAGTACTCTGACCTCGTCCCTCCCCAGAAGGAGGAGGCGCCAACCTCAGCCCAGCAGGGAGTGGGGAGTGACCATACTAACCACAGCAGCAGGTGATAGCATTAGCTTTCAGGTGAGCAAGCCAATAAATTCAGTGTAATAAACGGGCTCACGTGCAAAGCGTCTACATCGCAGTTGGCATGTGTGTTTTCCAGATTCGGCCAGTTCAGATTAAACTGAATTAAACATTGCCGCCTGCAATTTGGCTGGTAGCGGTTGTCCTGTGTGCTCATGATGTTTCGTGTGTTTTCTTTATCCAGATGAGGCGCCCAGATGCAGATTACATTTCATCGTGAGATATAAACGGGATCACTGACAGTTGCTGTGCACCCGGCCAACCAATTATATCAGTGTTATCACAACACAGGGTTCAAAGCTCAGCGTGTACAAACAATGCGGGTTTCTGCCAGCAATCGCGGCCTCTCGGCTCATCCCGCTTCCACAGGACATCATATTTAACTGAGTCCACATTAGGTGAGTACAGCCTCCCATTTATTATGATAGAACGTCGCTGACAAATCCAAAAGAGGACGCACAAGTTTTATTTCCTCTACCATCTGGGTTCTCTCTAGAGAGCAGCACCCTCTGTGATGACCCCAGGTTTTTATTCATGGAGGAATAACGATAGCAGCTTACGGAGATAACCTCTCAGTCAGCGCAGGGAAAGTATATCAAAGCAAAGAGCGTTGGCTTGGTGCACCGACTAATACGCTTGACATCGCCAAGAAGACTGCATGAGACACGGAGTTCAGGCGTAAATTCTGCAAGGGAAAGAAAAGACACCTTCTAATTTCATTTCACATTGGCCCACAGCTCCCGGAATCCAGTGGGTGTCATTCTAATGTGCGGCCCGATCGTCTGAATCGCGGGTGTCGCATGTCGTACGGAATTGTTCTTTGTTTATAATGTTTATAATGTTTTCGATTTCAAAGCACAGTACATAACAATCAAAGTGTAGACAGAAATGATAATGATTACAACGACATTGTGTTAGCTTTCATTACAGTAAATATATGCCTATGTTTAGGACTGGGCGCTATGGGAGTTGGCGGGAGCATCAATGCATAGAGCAGAGCACATTATATATACCCGCAGAAACATATGCATGATTGAAAGGGAGCCATATGCAATGCATACACACACACATACATACATACATCGCAATATTTGCTTACGCATGAAAGAACACCTGCTAATTGGTGACAGTATTAGTCAGGGGCAACAGAGCGGCACATCCACACATTGCGCAAATAGATAGGTTGTTTCTGTGCAGACTGTCGAGGCGCATTTGCGATTTGTGACACCGGGCTCGATAAAATTGTCTTGATTAACGCGGCAACACCAGACCAAGCGAGGCTGCAGCAGCCTTGTCCTTGGGTGTAGGAATAAAGAACAGAATATGGAAATGCCGCCTGCTTTGAGCTGTCTGAAAGCCGCCAGCCCTGATGAAACGCTGCTCTCTTGGCTGAATTAGAAGAGGATTCAGCTGATAAGACACCGGCATTTTTAGCGAGGTCCGTTCGTGTCCAGGCAGCACTGGCAAGATGACCCCCCGACCCTGACATCTTGACTGCGTTGCAGCCGGGTCAGAGGCCAGCTTAGCCTCGTGTTCGTTCCCGATTGGAGCTTCCACTCAGCCTCCCACTCCAATCATCGGCCTGGACAGGAGGCACCCGTCTCATGCCACATCCCGTTATGACCTAAGATGACTGAGAGAGAGACAGAAGCAGAGCATATACGTTCAAGTGTGGGTGTGCATGCAGGAGCAATGAGCCTGCGAGAGCATACATTGAGCAAGCACCCTGAGAATATATTACTTATATCTCCTCCCTTAAATTAGGCTGTTTCTTTTTTTCTTTTTTTTTATTACTATTCATAATTCTGGTGATATTGATACAGTGATAAGCAGAATTGAGTTTATGAGGCTTCCCCTCTGAGAGGGGCATACCAGCACGCACCTCTAGTCGAGTCAGCAGAATAACATCAAAACTAATCACAATTTAATGGATCTCTGAGTCCCAAGGTCACAGAGATGTGGATAAAGCAGAGCCTGGAGCGCACTTGGACAGCTCCGTCCTCTCTACGTCCAGACCACTCCTGATGGGCTGAACATCGGGGTTGGGTTCGCTCGAAATGGACACTGCTTGCCACAGGCTTTATTTAAATGTGTAGTTTCTCGGCGGGCGTTCCTTCAGTAATGTCCATATGCTCAGACGTTCCCAAAGATATTCGATTTGATTCCTCGCTATAACTCGAAACCACCAGGCGGAGAGGGTCAACGCAAAAAGGAAGGACCATGAAATTGGATTTGCGTCTGGTTCAAGAGTGTCCAGACATAGCACAGCGAGCTCCTTCCTCAGTTCGGGCCTCATATACAATGCCTTACTAAAACAATGACGATGTCATGGTTATCTGCCAAAACGAGAGCGGTACCGCGGCAGACCTCCCTCCGAGGGACCCCAGGCCTGTGAGCCAATGAGAAGCGCATAGGTTTCCCTTTATTGCCACAAAAGCACATAGAGTAGTAATAAAGGGACCCCCAACTTAAGGGATAAGGCGCTTATGGTTAAGTCTGTTTCTTAATACTTTCCGACTTCTCTCTGGCACTCAACCCGAAGCCCATTAGTTCCCACTGAAGACGTACCTTTTGTGGTTTATGTATAATACGCTTTGAAATATTTGTTTAAGCACACATGAGGAACATTTGCTAAAATAAAACACCGGACATTCAGTCAGCGAGGTTTATGTTTTATTCTTGAGGATATAATCCATGACACATGGTTTTATAGTCCTGGGCAAATGTCCAAAAGGCCAACTTGATTTTAGACAAGTATTTCTTACACACCTAGCTAGCACATTACAAGAAACAATATTTTTGGGCGGTTCAAAAAGATCGCCGAAGGAACTGAAGCACTTCCCTCCTCAGAATCCTCCGCCACTGGTTCGCAGACCTGGAGGCCCCCACGAGTAAGGTGCAGTTGGACCCTCTTGGCCAAAACAGTACAGTACAGCAATGGCAACTCTGCAAGCTTGACGAAAGACAACAGTACACCAGAATGTTCCTATCGTAAAAGCCCCTAAATGTTGATTAGTGCGTAGGGGGGTTGACTTTAATGGCAATTGAGGTTTTAAAGTAGGGAAAGTTTTTTTTTTTTTTTAATGGCGTGATGATGAGCCTCCTCTAGATTCGCACAGTCTGAGCCAAAGCAATATCGAGCTGAAGCTTTGTTACGGTTAACAGTGTGTCCTCTGCAGAGGGTAGGGAAATGTGGGTGGAAATCACATTATGGGATTTCTGACATTCTCATTTATCTGTGAAACGTTGATAGGTTATGCCCAAAGGTCTCTCTCTCTCTCTCTCTCTCTGTGAAGAGAGCTTCAAGGCATGTTACAAGCAGTTCTTCGGCCTTTAACTCGCCATTCTGTTATCATACCCTCGCTGGGGATCGAGATAGCCGAACTAAGGATAAGTTCGAGGGTAGATTGTGTGAGACTGGACAAGTGTAACGTCTCGACAAGCGGTCAATATCCTTAAAGAGGTAATCCAATCCTATTGAGTGACGCAGACTCTTTGTGGATTTTATATCCTCTCCATGTGCAGTTTTAGGGGCTTGGCAGTGTTGCTCGGACCAACGACCGGACTGAAATATCGCAACAGCAATTTGAATGGATCTCCATGAAATTTGGTACGAGACGTTCAAGTTCCCCAGAGGATGAATCCTAGTAACTTTTGTGCTCCACTGACTTTCCATTTAGTGCCAGTATAAAGTCAATCGCCTGCAAAACAAGTGGCCTTTAGCCTCAGTTGCACTTTGTGTATAGTGCCAATTAGCAAACGTTAGCATGCAAACACTCATGAACATGATAAACATTACTTGCTTCACAAACATTTTGACGTTGTCACTGTGACCATGTTGCCATGCTGCCGTTATCAAGTTATTAAGGGGCCTTCCCGGCGTCGGAATCTGTAAAGTACGCAAGGATTGTGACTGCTCTCTCGAGCTCTCTTGCTTTATTCTGCAGACAACTGCAACCCCCGTGAACGCCTTCAAGCCCCCGTCAATTTTGCCCCGTCTTCGAGTGTGGCCATTCGGAACGGCTTTAAACACTTTTGCCTTCAGGCAATGGTTGGACAAGACGTTATGCAAACTAGTTTGACGAGTGTTTCATCAAGTTTGTTTGGTGTTTTTTTTCTCCTTTTCCTGAAAAATGTAAGCTGTTTTTCCTCCGTGATGAGTCCAGTAATGTTGGGAGCAGAGAGAACCTCAAGGGCGTCAGAATCAGAGACGGAGAAAGATTGCAGCATTAGGTGTTTTGCAGTTGAGAAAGATTAATTTATTGATGGTCAGAGCTATGTTTCTCTCATTCAGTCAAGCTTTGCCTCAAGAAAAATACATTAACAAGATTATCATGGTTACCTTGGCGAGGTCTGGAGTCAAAACAACCGTATGGAGGATTTCACTATTTCTTTTTTTAACCTTTTCTTTTGGCTGGCTCCCGTTGTGTTGTTCCATTTTTAAGTGATTTTACAGCGCCCGCACAGCGGGAGATTTTAGAGTAGCCCCCCTCCTGCTATTTGTGAATAATTCAAGTGCCTAGGCTCAGTACTATCACGCAGATGACAGCCTGCTTTGATATTGCATGTGCAGTAGGACCATTCCTCATACACCTCCTCTGTCAAAGATAAAGCATGCCCAGTGGGCCCAGTGACAACAGCATCAAATGATTAATTAAGAAACACATCCTTCAGAGACAGGCGTTTCAGTTACCCTGTTTGCAAACTTAAACTGTTAAGGTACGCGAGGTTCAGTGAGTCCACATAGGTATCTCAGGACATGCAGTGCATTGGGATGGATTTGGGTAATTTTAGACCGGCTGAGACGATTAATGTCTTTGTTTGATGAAAGTTTTAGAGTTTCCCAGCATCAGTCAGGTGGAAAAAAAACTGAAGTGATGCATCTTCTATTTCTATTCTCTCTGGAATGAGTAGAGGAGAACCTGTGCAGTGAAAGCAGGTCCATGCGACCTTGTGGCCAATAGTGGCAGCTACAGGATGGTGGTAGGTGCTAAATAATAACACCTAGCTAAGACTAAGAGGGAAGTTTAAACCGTGTAAAGAGCCTGTAGCTGCTGCATTGTCTGTTTTGAAAAGCTGAAAGAGATGTCGGACGTGGGTTTTGGATGCTCATAGTGACCGACTTAGTCCGACAAGCACTTCGTTTGAAGCATACTGAGACCTTTATATTAAAAGCAACGCTGTTTTATACAACTGGACGTATTGTGTCTACTTGTCTGTTCCAAACTACGTGTGCGCTATTGGTTTCAATTCAATAACACACTCTTGGAACTTTCTTACGTCGCCGCTGTGAAGTAAAGCAGTACATACTTTTTTTGAAATCAGCCTCCTCTTAAGCTGCATTACCACAGAACGATAATGTGCCATTGGCCACGATGAATGCGGACTTGATGTGCACCGTGATGGATTACTTCAAGCAAGTTTGAGAAGTCGGCTGACAAATTGACCATAAAGAAATAAATGGAAACCAATGGGTGACTGAGCTGCTTGAAAAATACATTTTAAAAGTCTGGACAGCTTGCATCCGAAAATTGTCAACAGCAAAACAGAACGGTATGGCAAACAGGGCTTGCTGTAGCACAACAGATAGAGACAAATAAAATAAAAATACAATAAAAATAACGAATTGCCAGTATTTCAGGAGAAATGACTCCAGGAAGAGAATGCCTCAAAATTACTAGTGAAATCATTGGTTGCACTCTCAGCACCCACATGCGGAGTAGATGGTTAAAGAAGACAGAACAGTAAAAAAAAAAAAAAAAACTCTTTCCATGTGTGTCTCCAGGAAAATGGCTTATTCAAATGGGATCCGTGGCCACCAGCAGACCCTGAAATAATTCATCGGCGCGTTCGTCTCAGAGAGCTGATCCACAAACAGCCAGGTTTGTTTGGAGGCGACGTTACATTCAGTAAGTACAAACACGGAGCCGATCAAACTTGCTCTTCCTCGTCTTTATATCTCCGTCCCACCTCAGACTTGGGACAGTTTTCTCTGGCTCCTGGTTTTCTTTAATTGAATTTGTGGCGTACTGACGAAGCCCTTGAATGCAAAGAGTTCTGCCTCGCTGGTTTTGTCGATGATGGGTGGGGGGTGGGGGGTGACTTCCCTCATAACTTGAAACTTGAAAGTTATTCTCAGAGCATTTTAGCAGTAAAACTACCACTGGGGTGCATTTACGAAGAGTCGGACAAATTGTAATAACGTGTTTTCACACTAACGGGACGTCTCCCTGCACTAAAATGTAATGCTCTCTGAAAGTGTTTGGCAACGCAAGCGCACTTGAATCAAATGGAACGGTGGTAAAGGGGTAGTACAGTGGAAATAAAAGTCCTCTTCTTTTTGCAGCGGTGCCGATGCTCGAACAGATTAGAATGCTTCAGAAGCTCAAAACTGAAGAGCATATGTGAAATATCTCTAGCGCAGGGGGAGAGACAGGTCTTTAATCCTAATTCCCCCTGCTTTATTGATCTATTTCATCATATTTTAGTAAGAAGCCCGACTGTTCTCCGATCGATTCCCTTTTATCCATCGTCTCATTTCGGATTTGTACAGTGATGTTGCATAACTCGTTCAGTACAACGACATGACATACAGCACTTACCACTCTGTTGATCTTTGAGTTTGTCTTTTCTTATTTCTCGTTTTTTTTTGTTTTTTTCCCCAATTGCTGTTGACCACCAGCAATGAATCACTTTGCGCTCAGATATTTCACATTAGAAGCCTTCCAGCAGCTCAAATGCCATAATCTGCCCCTTCCCTGGGAGGCTTTTACTGTGAACACAGTATCCTCAAACTGTATATCCAATAAGGCTGTTCCTGCACCTTTCTGCCTGTAGCCCATATTCTATACTAACAGTTCATTACATAACTATGTCTAATGTCAAAGGTTTCGCTAGTAGTCACTGTGACGACCCTCTCTGACCTGTCAGCCTGTTCCTTGGTCTTGGTCCATACACCTCTGCAGCTCTATGGAGATTTTTAGCCTCTGTTTGCAGATAAAAAGCCAGACATTTTACTGAATTGTTGGTGGATTTGTTGGAGTTGTTAAGCTCAGACTCAGGCAATGTAAACAGGCTCATCACCCGAGTGAGGCGAATTAACACTAATTCCATGATGGCTAAAACGAAACCTTTGGCTGTTGTCTGGTGAATGTTCCTATCTGAAGAATGGGTCAAACGACTGCGTGTGTGACGTGAAAGGCGCCATTCAGAGTGACGAGCCCACAGAGAATTGTGATTCATCTTTTGAAGTTTGAAGTTTTTTTTAGCGTCTTTCAGCTCATTGTTTTGCCTTCGTTTAAAGCAGCAGCAGCAGCAGCAGCTGACAAACCCATTGCACACACTACCCGCGCAGCACCAAAGAAAGCAGGCCAAAATGAATGCTAATGTTGCTCTGTGTCTGCGGGTCAATTGGAACCTGTTTGCTAACATGTTCGCCAAAACATAAGAATAAGGTGTTGTGACAGTGTTGCGTTTTTTTCTGCCCCCAAGAGGCCGATAAATGTATTTAATGCGGCTTGTCATCAGTTGCTCTGAGCCCATCGCGCAGCTTAAACAGTTGGACTCACTGAAACACAATGAAATCTCGCTTTCACACTCACACAACCTCCTGTCTCACTTTTAATATTTGATGTCTTTCGGCCCGCTAATGTTTGCGCGCGTGTAGATCTACTTCCAGATGGCAGGAGTCAAATTTCATTTTTGTTCTGCATCTCAGGCTAATTTGTGCAAAGCTGCTTCCCCGTTGCTACATCTCCTTAATGCTCAGACTAATGTGTTTTGGTGGAATGACTCTTCACTGCAGGACTAGGAACTTGAGGAGAGACGGTGGCATTTGAAGTCGTTTTGCCCTCACGAGGCACAATGTGAAGAAAATGAAAGTTGCAGCCAGAGGAAGATGCAGGTGCTTCAGAGACAATCAAGAAACAGGTCGTTAGTATTGATCACTATCAGGAGCGACTTGTGTGGAAAAGCCTTTCGACTGTGATTGTGACACAAGGCGTGCGTCCACACGATGGCTGTCCAGTCAAGCAGCGTCGAGTCACTGGGCGCTAATTACAAAACTGATCAATATACATCTAGTTCAAAAAAACGCTTGGTGGCACTTTGCCGGTGCCATTTAGTCATTCCCCTGCAGTTAACATTCGGAATAATGAATGCCACAACTACGTAGGTCAAAAGCTCTTTTTAATATTAAATCAGAGTAAAGGTATTATGTCACGGGTATTAAGTCAATTGAAGGGTGAAATTTGCACACAGCATGAAGCCGTGGAATTTAGGACAGCATGGAAGCAATTGGGCTAGAAGCTCATAACCCTCTTTTTTGAGTACGGGCGGGGGAATGACTACAATTTGCTATGTAAATGTTCTGCCTGATGCGACCTGCGGGCACCGTGTTCATACTGCGGACGAAAAAGGCTGAGAAAAGGGTCACTTCATTCACCGGACACTTCTCTCCACCATGAGCTGCTGTTCAGGTCAGGCAAGCTAAGAGTTGCTGAACACCACCCAGGCTCAGCGAGCGTCAGGGGCGAAAAAAAAAAAGGGAAAAGGGACGCCCATTTCATGTACAGGATTGGAGTTTTGCGTTACGGGCGCACAAGGGAAGCAGTTGAACTAAACAAAAGTGCCCAAATGATGTGATGAGGGGGAGAATGAATTAAACATCCTGGTTAAAGGTCCCATATTATGCTCACTCCAGCTCCATAATTTCATTCTGGGACTCCACTGGAGCAGCTTTGCATGGTTCACAGTTCATAAAAGTCCTTATTTATCTTCTATTGGCCCTTTATGCAGTCCCTCATTTCACCATCTGCCTGAGACAAGCTTGTTTTAGACAAAACTGAACAACCTCCAAAAACGTGAGGGGCGGGTGGATAAGCGTCCCTGTACTTGTGAGCGTGCTGCTCCTGGATCAGATGACCTGCCAGGGGTGGGGGGGGGGGCCTGGCTGAGTGCGGTGACTGTATAGTTGTGACGTCACAACCTTCCGGAAGTCCTGACGGCTCGTTTAAAGGCGCAGCGTCTGAGTACGGGCCGTGTGCATTTCTCTGTCTTTTGATCCTTTCACAGTACTTTAATAGCACCGAGATTTATAATCAAACAAGACGTGGAAATCGCACTCTCTGCAATATGGGACCTTCAAAGGAATGATTCAACATTTTGGGAAATGCGCTTATTCCGAGTCAGATGAGAAGATCGATTAATTAAGTTTGGAACTGGGGTCAGGAAACAGTTAATCCAGCTTTGTCCAAAGTATTAAAAAAAAATGCACCTACCAGCTCTTCTAAAGCTCACCAATTCACATGTTGTATTGACAAACTACCGTTAGTGGTTTTAGAGGGAGTTACGTGGTGTAAGTACTCCTTGGCGAACAACAGCTGGGTGCAGTGACTGTGAGCAGCTTCCTGAAGTCTTGTCATCCCAGCACGGTTTCTTTGCTAGGTACCGTCACGCCTGAACAGAGACCAGAACCCGCCTGTAAAAATGTCATTCTTACTTCCAGTCTTTATGCTAAGGTAGGCTAACCACACCCTGACCCCAGCTCCGTACGTAACACACAGCCACGAAACTGATACCAATCTTGTCGTCTTATTCCCAGAGGAAAGGGAATAAGCATATTTCGAAAAAAAAAAAAAAATACAATTTCACGGCAGACATTTTGACTTGTCATAGTAGGAACAGCACAGGTGTTACTAATAACATAAGTGTCCCAGTTAGCCATGACAGCGTGACTGTGAGCCAGCATGCACCCCGCCAGGACGCTGAAAGCGAAGCCGCTAAATGGAATTCAGCCATCGTTCATTTTATCATCACGTTGCCTTCCAGCTCCCAGAAATCACCCACAAAAATATGCAAGTTTACAAACTGACAGGTATGAAAAATGCTCAGCTAGACTTCCAGGGACTAACCCTAACCCTCGGTTCAGTTCTAATGTGTGCATCTCTGTGGTTTGTCCCTTTTCATAGGCTGCGACCCATGAATTCAAAATATAAACATAAATCGGTTTCATGTGGCTGTACATGAAAATGTATTCTACATTGAGCTGATTTCTTCTTTTTTTTTCTTCCTCTCCACTGTGTCAAATTGTACAAACGCCGGCAGGATGCACCGCCAGCGCTTGTCGCTTGTTCCTGTAGTTCACTGTTCTCTCCTGTACCACGTGATCAGAGTCCACTCTCCACTTCTTTTAGTTTACTCTGAAAAGTGGGGGATTTTTCCGAGACGCACACTCCTGCTGCGCTGTGTGGCTTTCACGAGGAGATCCACTTACAGTAAATCCCGCAGAGCTGCTGTGGTAGTTGCATTATAAAAGACACAACGTGCGCGTTGCACTGATAAGCGGGGGAAGCTGTGGTATTCAGATAAGCCTTTCCGTACCTGATATTATATACAGTCGAGCTTCGTATCATAAACTATCCATGTCAAGGACACGCGATGGGATCACAGTGCTACACCAGGGAGACTAACACCGCCGGGATGTGTGTTGGCCTAAGTTATGATAACCTTGTCATCACTTGTCAGGTCTGTAAACTTCATCACCATTTATATTTCATCCCCGGCGCCGGGGAAGCCGGCAGTTAATAGAGATTTAGACCTTCAGTGATTCCTTATCTGCTCCGCAGGATCTTATAGCAGACTATTCCCCTGCTGTTCCCTCGATTTGCCTTTTTTGGCTGCGAAGCCTCATGATATATAATAACTATAGTGTCTGATAGTAATTGATAGAAGGGTATCGCACACTTATCACAGCAAAATGATCAGCTGCATAGCATGTCCTAAAGGAGTGTTGAATTGATATCATGGGAGTACTTTAAAGAATGATAAAACTCGCTCCATAAACTCAGCGTTCAGTCGCCTACTTTACTACAGAGACACATTAAGTGCTTGTGGGGATATTATAGGGATATTATAGAATATTATTAGGGAGCTTATTTGTTTAGGAAATCTTTGCAGTTTCAGATTAATGGCAAGAGGAGACAGCAAATGAATCAGGATCCTAATAAAGAGCTCGAATCTTTTAAAAGTAAGAGAGTGAAGGGACACTGATTGCCACAACACAAAATCACGCATCAGAACCAGCTCCACTCTGACAGGATAGTGGTGTTGAGGAGGTAGTCATGGCAACAGGGTATCTTTGACCCAAAAGCACACACACACAGAGACACAAAGATACACATCTAAATTCAGTGTTTTATGGTGACAAAAAAAAACCATTTTTGCTGCTAGGAAAGAAAAAAAAAAAAAAAGGGAAATTACTAAAACATTGGTATGCCACTCCCGACTGTAGATCTTTTTCATTTCGCTGATGGATGGGCTCATTTACCCGTTAGATTGTGGGCAAGTCAGTAACACTCTTGAACTTATAAATTCAGCCTGTATATTTGAATTGTACAGTTTTGACAGCAGCTGCTTCCGTACCAGGCTTGCCGTTTTAAAGTCGATCAGAAACATGATTTGAGGCTACTTAATTTTTCTGAAAGGAACTATGAACTATAACGATAATGCAGCTACTCATTTTTCAAAAGGATAAAAAAGTGGGGGTTTTTTTTGGAAGCTTCTGAACTCAGAAAGTGGAAGCTAGTTAGTAGTTAGCCCAGCTTACTAAGGTAAGCACTGTTTCCTACTAGACGTTAGTTTACGTTCATGTTATTTCAACACCTGCACACTCACAGTGCCATGTTGTGCCCTACATTGTACAAAGGACAGAGTCCAGCTAGCGTTAGCATTAGCTCTCTTTCACGGATACAGTCACGCTAATGCCAAAACAGATGTAGGTAGTAGGTCATATTTTAGTATGAAGCCTCCTTGTTTTACAATCTCCCCAGGCCAAACACAAGCTGGCCTTTGTTTGTTTGTGGCGACCCCTCCCCGGCCATTATTTGAGACCCAGCTTTTATTTGAGAAAATAATGCCTTGCAAGTTAATATGGCAAACTTGTTAGCAAAGAGTTGCGTATTTACAGATCCAGCCCGAAACATTATCGTTGAATGAGTACACAGGTCAAAACAAACACCAAGGGATACGCGTTCTGATTGCTTCGTAAAAATGAATCTTTTTTTTCATCAGTTTGAAATCGTCCCCTCCCGCTGTCCAGCCGCAAAGAGTAAGGAGTACCCGAGGAGTAAAGGAACAAAAAAGGAATCGTTGGAGTAAAAGACTCAATTCAGTCACACCTGAGCACAGGTAGCCTCTCAACACCAGACTGCCATCTCTTTTTCTATCAGGGCCATTTCAAAAGTGGCACTGAGGCCTGAATTTATCTGGCAGCCCACATCAGTCTATCTAGTTGCACATAGCGCTTAGCCAGTCCTGGCAGAAGAAAATGACTTAGCACCCCCCCACACACACACACACACACACACACACACACACTTGAGAACATAACTTTTGCCGGTTTGAGATATTTCTAATGCCTACAGGTTGCGTTTTTTAAAAGAGGAAAAATGTACAAGTCCAATCCGTAGGGACAACGGCAACATTACCCAACTTAATGGCAGCTACGTCCAAGTCTGTATTTGATAATCACCTCATTATCCTGTTATCAGTCAACATAAGAGCTGATGGCTGAATGGAGCAGCCAGTTGGAGTGATGGATCTCCCACTCCGTCATGGGTAATGGTGTAGACAGGAGGGAATAAACAGGGGCTGGGGTAGAGGTAGCGCTGATAGAGAGCAACACCAGGGGCCAAGGTTGCATTCAATACCATTTATTCAGGTTTATATGAAGCGGAAATGCTGTGCGAAGGTACTTGACAGGAGTCATTTGGCTCTCGGTTTTCTATCACAGGGGCTAAACAGAGACAGGGAGCAGTGGGAGAGGGGTAATAATTCAAGCCAACATGCTTTAAGTGCCATAAAGACGTGATGTGCAGTCGTAGGCTATGATCCTTAACGTTCCTTAATCAATATATTTTTTTTATATTAACAATGGATCAAACGACTGTGTGTATCGTGAAAGGTGTTGCTCATAGTGACAAACTCACAGAGAATTATCACAGTGCCTTTTAGCGTCTTTCAGCTCATTGTTTTTCCCCTTCCGGCCTGCCAACTCAGCCCACTGCTTGTTCTTACCGGGTGCTGGTAAACCCGCTGTACACTACCTGCCCAACACAGAGCATAAAGGGGCAGTTAATACTGGACTTGTGTTCTAATGTTGCTCCGTATGAATGTAAATACTTGCAGCTTTATATGGTGATGATATGTCAATACCTCTTAATGCACACAATACAATTCAACGGCACAACAAACCTCTAAAATGACTACGTAGCTCAAATAAAGACAACAAAAAACATTTTAGCCTTTACAAAGGTAGGATTTATGGCCGAGATGTTTTAGACTGTATCAGCTTTAGCTAGGTGTACCCGACGAACTGGTAAATGGGTGAATCTAAAAATGTCCCACTCAGTCCATATGTTTGTCAAATTCTTTAACAACCTAATTAAAAGGCCCCATATTCTAGAAAGTGAGATTTCCATGTCTTGTTTGATTATGAAGCAGCTCTAGGTGCTGTATGAATAGAGTGAAAGTATCAAAGCGCTCAGTCCACGGAGAAATGCACACAGCCCGTATTCAGACACTGCGCCTTTTAAACGAGCAGCCAGGACTTCCATGAGGTTGTGATGTCACAACTGCACAGTCACCGCCCCAGCAGGTCATCTGATACAGGAACAGCACCACCCACCAAGTGCAAGGACGCTCATCCACCCGCTCAGTCTGTCTGAGTTAGTCGAGCGCTCTGCTCAGGAACTACTCTTCAAGTTTTTGGAGGTTGAGTTTGTCTAAAACGGCTTGTTTCAGACGGGGGGGGGGGACTGAGGGGCTGCATGAAGGGCCAGTAGAAGACAAATAAGGACTTTTTTTGAACTGTGAATCACGCAAAGCTACTCTAGTGGAATCCCAGAATAAAAGTATAGAGCTGAAATGAGCATGATATGGGACCTTTAAGCCATTTAAGGAAGCCGATATATCATTAAATGACATAACTCTAATGCTGATGCTGCTCTGTGATATGATATTATGACATAGACTGTAAATAATATGTGAGATATTGTGCTTTCAGCTTGTTGTGACAATACTCTGCCTCCAAGTGGGCAAAAAAAAAAAAAAATCGAAACTCAATTAATGCAGCTTTAAAGCTGCAGTTCAAAGACGATCTTTTCTTATGCGCACTGAGAACAGGCTTACATATTCCATATTTCCACCAGGTCCCTCAAAGCGTACTCAATACTCTGTCGCGGGGCATTGATCACAACAACTTTTTCCTTATCCAACTATGTGTTTGCGGCATCCTGGGTTTGTCCCTCTGTATGTTTCGGTGCCCCCCATGGGTGCGTATGTGTTTTTTTTTGTCCATGCTTTATCTTTCTGTGGCTCAGTTTACAGAGGCTCACTGGGGACGGAGGCAGAGCAGCGGAAAAGAGGATGATGAATGACACAACGCGCACTCCCTCACTCCTTCCCCTTCCTCTCGCTCTCTCTCTCTCTCTCTTTCCCTGTCCAACCTTCTGTCTTTCCCTCTGTCTCTTTATCTCCCCCAGCCTCCCTGTGAGGAAGAAGAAGCTTGTCTTCTTCCTGTCGCGCGCGGCGGATGTCGCTGTGTAGCAGCATAAAGAGGGGACACCGTCCAGCGGCGGTACAACCAGACGTGATGCTGCTGGCAGCTGGATAGAAAGAAGGCCTTACGCATTACTTCAAGGGCCTGTCACTCTCTGCCATGCAGCTCAAGGACTGTGGGGAGCGGGCCACTTCATGTCCAAGGAGTTGTGGTGTCTGATTTGAATAGGGCTCTCTGAATGGCACTCTGTCTGCTGAAGTATAACAACCAGTGTGGCAGCCTTAAAATGAAGGGGGAGTGCATCTTTCCTCAGCTGGAGCACAGTCATGTAAAATGCATGCATCTTTGTACTTATTTCCATTTATTTGTGTGCCTGCCTGTGTGCAATTAGGAAACTGCACTTCTTGTGTCTCTGTGAACTCATTGGGAGTGTTTTCAACTCCTGTATCAAAGGCTATTCCCAATTTGTTTCTATGGATCAAGCAACCAGGATGGCGGCTGTGTGGAATGCTAATAAAAAGTAAAAGAACGTCCTACGGGAGCCGCTGTCATTACCGGTGTGGAGTGAATACTGAGTGCTGAGGCTGCAGACAGCAGAGCGGTGGTGGGGGGGTGGGGGGGTGTCCGGTTTGATTCTTCCACTTGCCTCTTCGGGAATATGTACAAACCCCTGAGCGATGCTCTGTTTGTCTAATTTTTGATGGGCTAAAAAGTTCTGTTTCTCCGTCGGGGGGCGGGGGGGGGGCTCACGTTGTGATTTCCAAAGCTGCGTGGAATAAACAAGTACAAGTCAGTTATCTGACAGCATGCTGATGAAGAATGAGGAGACGAGCGCTTTGATTTGTGCGACAGGAGATCAATGAAAATTTGATGGGTGTAGTTTGTAGCTCCCAGTCTCTGAGGTGCCCAGGCAGGATGCTGGCTGCTGATCTGCTGTTCCAAGGGCAAATTTAAGAACCCCCCCCCCCCAATTTCCACTATATTTTTTTTCCCAATAGTCCTGGTCATAGTGTCTTAAAAGCTACAGTAATGGCGTAAGCTCGGCTGTTAGCATTCTGGTCATGACTCCTTCAACAGCAAAGGGAATAGCAGAGGAGAGAAGGCGAATAGTTAGACACTGGAACGACTCCTAATGTTGGCGAGAGGAGGAGACACCTGCCTGTGGCGGAGACTTCCTCGCTGCCTTTCAACCCAGGCGTTAAACATCTTTGCTCCCTTCCATTTTGCATTTCACAACCTATCGTCAGCATGCTACATCAGAGCAGCTGGTCGTACCATACTGTGATGCGGTCGGTGAGGATGCTCTTGATGGTGCAGCGGTAGAAGTTCACCAGTATCTGAGGAGAATAAATTGGGCTTCCTTCAATCTCCTCAGGAAGACGAGACGCTAGTGTGCTTTCTTGACCAGGGTCGAAGTGCTGAGGGTCCTAGAGAGGTCCTCGGAGATGGGGGCATCCAGAAACCTAAAGCTGGTGACACCCTCAACCTTCTTCTTGGTGTTCTTGGAGCCAGGTTGTTGTCAGGGCACCATGCCGCCAGGTTCCGGAACTCCTCCCTGTAGGCCGACCACCACTGTGTCATCTGCAAACTTGATAATGGTATCGGAACCATGCGGTGAAGAGGGAGTGGAGCACAGGACTCAGCACAAAGCCCCGTAGGACGCCGGTGTTCAGGGCGAGGGTTAATAAGGTGTGGTTGTCTAACCTAACATTCTGAGTTCTGTTGGTTAGGAGGTCCAGTTGCAGAGGGAGGTGTTGATGCTAAGGTCACCAAGTTTGGCGATGAGTTGCAGAGGGGATGATGGTGTTGAATGCTGAACTGAAGGTGATGAACAGCATTCTCGCATAGTGTGTTAGCGCCGCAGAGATGGAGTCCTCCATTCACCTGTTCTGGTGGAGGGCAAATAGCAGTGGGTCCAGGTTCTGACATAGGCCAGGACCAGCGTGTGAAAGCACTTCACGCTGGTGGGGGTGAGTGCAACAGGGCGAAAGTCATCTCGCTGTTTGCTGCAGTGGAGTGTTTTGGCACCGGCGCGGCGGTGTTGAAGCACGTGGGGACAGCTGCTTGGGCCAGTGACAGGTCGAAGATGTCAGTCAGGACCTCAGTCCAGCTGCCCAGCGCAGGCCCCGAGCGCACGTCCGGGGATGCCAGCAAGCCTTTCGTGCATTAATCCAGCTCAGTGCAGCACACACGTCAAATTGGGTTCAGGATTAAGATTGGAATTAGGATTATAATCTCTATAATTGTAATAAATGCCATAACTGTCAAGCAGTTAATCTTATGTGTAAGGCTTAAGCGTGTAAAGGGAATGGTTAAGATTTCGATGAAAAGGCAATTCCGCACAGAGTCACGCAGGGAGGAAAATACCAAGCATGCTGCACATCTGGCCACATGTCACGCAGTGATGTCACAGCGGGTACTTCCCATCAGTTGTCAATACCTGCAAAACACCTGCTGTGACACCACTCACTTGTGCATGGCCAGGGCTAGGGAATGGGTGTACAGTCAGCGAATGGAATGCATTTAAACAAAAGAACAGAACAGAATGAAAGTTTGTCTTTCAGTACATTTACACATTTCACCAAGCAGCCACGCAAACACATTGGCTTCGCGTGCGTGTACACTCTGAGACAAGCCCAATCCCCTTGATGGCCTGACATTATATCACACTTCATGATCATACATCTTTAATGGGGCAGACAGCGGGGTTGCAGGACCTGTTTCACCTTAATCCATGCCGACACCCCCTCCTCCTTCCACACTGCAACCTCCAAACATGAATGAGCCTCTCCTCCAAGGCTCTCCGCGGTGAAAAACAGAGGCAAGCCGCAAGATATTACACATCCTACGTAGAAACAAAACACCAGCTGACACACCCTTCACTTTGAAATCTTATCTTAGCGTATAGGAAATCCTCCCAAACTTATCTGAGCCATTTATCAAAATCTTCAGCAGTTTTCTCTGCGCATATTTATCTTCCCCCCCCCCCACCCGTCCTTTAGTTTACAGGATACATTTTCTGCCTGCCTGATAATTTATCCAGCCTCCAAAATCCTGACACATGCTGATGTTTTTCTATCTCCCCCATCGGACTCTATTCTAGACCAATGGGTTTTGTATGTGGCGCAAGTCTGCCCCCTAGTGACTGAATAGCATCATAACTGTGTGTAAGCCGGCACAAGCCCTCACACAGTAGGCCTACAATTTCCCACATGCCTAAACATGATACCGAGGAGATGTTTTTTTTTTTGTTCGGCAGCATTTCATTCACACAGAGGGATTTAATTGGGTTCAATTCAATTTTATTTCTATGGCGCCAAATCATAACAGAAGTGACCTCAGGGACACTTTCCATGTAGAGCAGGTCTAGACCGTACCCTTTGTGATATTACTTACAGAGACCCAACAGCTCCCACCATGAGCAAGCGCTTGGCGACAGTGGCACCTTTAACAGGCAGAAACCATGGTGCTCTGGGTGGTGGCTGAGAGAGACAGAAAGGGGGAGAGGGGAGAGAGAGAGAGGGGGCTATTGGGTTAGATTGGAAAGCTGTCAAGAGACCATACTGTACATGCCTGAGTCTTACTGGGTATGTTCACACATAATTAGGCACGTCAAGTTTACCACATTATGTATTCTGCTAATTAAACGTCGTCAGGGATTTACCCGGAAACAAGGCTGCACGAAGCAAGGAACGGCCCCAGGGCCTCAAGACCCCCAGGGGGCCTAACGGCTCCAGGTTCACCATGTGGCGGTTAGTTTGTGGCAACGTGATTAGTGTGCAAATGTGTTGCAAAGACTGTGCGCACCACTGCCGCTCAATATATAATGATAGGGGCCTTTAAGGTTCCGGCGGAAGCGAATTTTACGAAGTCCCCCCCCCCCCCCCCCCCCCCAAACGGCTCACTGTGCGTTAGCTGCAAGCCAGCTAGCAAACAGAGACACTGACCTGGGAGTTTCCATCGACTTCCTGTTCCGTCTGAATGCGCAGTAACACTTGCATCATTACGTGTCTTGAGGCCCCATCTCGTGTTGAAATCTAGTTGTAGGGCCTGAATTATTTCAGTTTATGCTGTGCTAACATGGCTTCATTTTCTTTGTGCCTAAGAGATGATCTGAATAAACCTTAATTTAATCTCTCTCCGTGGTTTTAACCTTAATCTGACAGCATTTCAGTTCAGACTACCTCTGACCGAGTAAGATTTGCCGTTGGGACCTGGGCTTAATACGTATATAGCTCACAAAGAGAGTGGGAGAAACAATGTGGGGTTGTATCACTTTTAGTAGCAGTTTATAACCATCATGTTCTGTATTTTGTATGTTAAATGTGATGACAAGTCCAGTCTTATCACTGGGTGTGGTGTCGCCGCGCGTAAATGTCGCGTTTACGTGTTTTCGTGCGCATCAAACGGAATCTTTGACGTGATGCTCGGAAGCGCTCCGTTTCTAAGATGAAACCCTCCATCCGTTTGAGTGGAGGTCAAACAGAGAAAGGGGCCAAGGGGAAATAAGGTTGCGATGGATGAGGCACACATTACACACGGACACATCTAACAACACTACTTTTGCCCTACACTGGCACACTTGAAGCCTCCCCCGCCTCAAAGCGCACCAGACAGGATGGGAAGCCCGGGCCCGTCCTGAGGTAGAGCAAAGCCGTGTATCTTTCACTGTAATTGCCAAGTTCTGCGACCGGAACTCGTGGGTATCTGAAGGAAAAGCACTGCTCCTCCTGCATGGCTACATGGGCTAAAAGCTACTGAATCATGTAATGCAACAATAGCTTCGAGGCACCGATGCCAGAACCAATTCTAGATCACATTCAGTTGCCGTACACAGCTGATGTTACAGTTCACTGTCCTCTCCAGCAGTGCCTCTTAAAGTTAGGTGTGGAGAGCGTGTCGACTCAAGTGAAATGACAGAAAAAGAAAAAAAGAAAAAATCCACATTTTTTTAACTTACCCCTGGCAGTATCTCGCCATGTGAGATTTATACCCAGGGACTTGAACAAACTAAGCCGGGCTGAATCATAATTTTACTCAGTTCAATTTTGTTGTCTTTTTATAATCACACTTGTGTGACAGATTATGGCCTTGCAAAGTTGATTTGGCTGTTTTAGCAGTCTAATGCTTGTTTACACATCCGGCAGACGTGGAGCAACTTCTTGCTTTTTAGTTTTAGTCTCCCGAGGGCTCATAAGGTGATAACTTGTGGGTTTTATCGGAGCTTTCGTACTGAAGAAGTTGACGAGAGCGGTGAGACTGAACCAAACAGTTAAGTTCGGGGGGGGGCTGTAGAACCAAAACACTGAGCTGAAAGAAGCTAAAAAAAAAAAGAGCTGAGGGGAGCTGCAGAGCTGGGGGTAATTTGGGGATTTGTCATTACGAGCGACATCTTTCACGTCACATATCGTCATTTTCGACCCCTTTGTTCATATACAAATATTGATAAGTACAACTTTAATGTCTTTATACACGCATATATCTATACATTGTCTTGTAATTTGATAAACCGACCCTTTAAGGGGCATTCCAGGAAGTCCCCACACAAAAGAGGTTTGCTTTCTCTTTATTTCGTTTAGAAAGGACTCCAGTTTTAAGAGCTTTCAGTCCTCTCCCCTCCCCGAGCCTCCCCTGTCACCTCAGACTGGGGTACCTCTCTGTATGCAGGACCCGGGGTGAGGCATGTTGCTCATCTCTTAAGCCCATTTAACAGCTCGTTACCCATCCGTCTCTTCTCTCCCTCTTTCCCTCTGTTCCAGGCACTCATCGCCTCTTGGTCAGGTTCCATTTTTGCTAATGCGGCGGCAATGAGCCGCGGGCATGGCAAAGCGAAGTGGAGCACATTCGCGGCGGCATGTCACCACTGCACACCACGAAAACACAAACAGGGCCAGGCAGAAGCCTCGGCTCGACGCACACAGGCCACAGTCAGCCACATGGAATTCAAATGGAGGGGGTAAGGTGAGGTGTTACGCTGCGCTTCATTCAACCAGATTACAGGTGATAATTTACAATTCTATTAGGGTCCGGAGGGACATTATATTCAGCTTTCCGGAAGAAAAGGGTTTGGGAATGGTGACTTTACTCCAGAGGGAGAAGCACCTCAGTCTTTTATGTGGAAATCTAGGGGCATTAAAGTCATCTGAGATCTGTTTCAGGAAGGCATTCTTACCTTTTCTGCAACTTCAACAACAGCTTGATCTCCCTAAGGAACCCTTTTTTTTTTGGAGGGTATTTGCAAATTCGCCACTTTATGAATGCGCATACTCACCTAATATTCTCAAACTCTGGAAGCCCTAGAATCTTTTCCTCTGGACCAGAGAAACTCTTCCCATTCATTCCCCCCCCCCTTCCACTCCCTTTTACATTCCAGTTTTTCGACCAGCTTGTGCAAATGTCCACCGCAAAAGGGGAGAGGGAATAAGACGATGCATAACAGAGGATGACTGTGACTCTGTCAACACAGTCTTTACCTGCAATAGGCTGAGGGAAACTCAAAAACACAAAATTCTCCATAGATTTCATATAACACCTCCTATTCGGGACAAGATGGATCCCAGCTTGCCACCTCTCTGTGTCAAATGTCACAGAGAAAAAGGGACAACCCCTCCTACTGTTACTCTGTGGTACAAAGAGACCACATGAGAGGATCAGCGCTGCGCTTAAAAGGCAACGACCAACGATCATTTCTGAACATCTCCCCGTAGAGAGTGTTAATCTATTGTCGAAGGGACTTTCTTTCTTGACCTGGAAACCTTCAGGGTGGAAGGCTGGTATCGGACACACTCACTCGGACTAAGACTAGTTCGACGGCGACACGGTCAGTGGTGGGTGGACCTGAACTATGGGACTCATGACGTGTCCCCACGGGTTTTTTCGGTGCCTTTTTCTTGTCGTTCGTTGTGTATTTATGCTGCGCTGTATGTTGTTCTTCTTGTTCCAAATTATTGGAACCGTTTGGGGTGAAAGAAGAAAACTCGAGTCAACATTGCCGCGGTGGAGACGCGTTGACCATCCCCAAATTCAACTGGACCCAACTGTCAGCTTTCCATATGGTAAGCGTCAGCGATGTAATATCTTTTTCTTTTTTTTTACCTTTGTTGAAGTCACACTATTTATGAACCAATAAGTAATACATGTTTGTTATTGCTGCAGATGAATGAATGGGCAGCAGTTGATCCCTGAGCGGTAAGCTACGGTTGCTAATTCAGGGGACTATAATTTCTGCATTAGCTTCCTCAAGCTGCACTAACCGGCGTAAAGGCTAGTTCAGTTAGCCCGGCAAGTTGTCCCGTTAGCTACAATAGCTAATCCAAGACTCTTTCTTTTTGTTTTCTTTTGGTGAGACTCGTTGACAGATTGAAGTCAGATTTATGTAAAACCAAAGTTTATTTAGTTTATTTAAATGCTTTCCCCTCCACAGCGGAGATGGCAAGTGTAAAATTAGCATGAACCCCAGTCAGAACGACCCCAATTTCATAATAAGACCCACATTAAAAACTATGAGAATTTCCCTCTAATAACTGTAAATGACATTTCTTAGATATTATTACTTCATGATTGCAATCCTCAAAAATGATACTTGCATAAAACTTTAACACATACAAAACATTAAAACAAAATGTTACTACACAGTACACATTTCAGCGTTGTGAACAGACACAGTCCAAAGCTGTCGGGAACAAGATTAGAAACGGTCCGATTTCACTAAAGGGTCAGGCGGTGGAGTCCAGAGTTTGCTCAGGATCGCAGGAGTTCATCATGAGGAAGAGGCGCTTGGAAAGCTCCGGACCGACCCGCCGAGTCGTGGAGGTGACCCCCTCTCCTCTGCGGACCAGAAGGTCAGACAACAGGGAGATCTTCTCGCGGTCGGTCTTGCACAGTTTGTAAGCCTGCGGAAAGGCGTGGAAATATTTCTTTTTAAAAAATAAAAAAAAGTACACTATTCCATCTTGCAGATGTCTCTTTGAATATAACCTAGATGTGGTGCCTTGATATTTAGACCTCCACAGGCTGCACTTAATTGACACTCAATAAATATGTTATTTACAAGGTGCATTTGTACTAAGAGGGGAGGCTGCAGCCACATAGAAGCTGCTTTTTGCCTGTGGCAGACCTGGCAGACCTGTCCAGCAGCCAGCCTCTTGCGCGATGTGATGGACGGTGAATGGAGGTTATTACAACACACCAACATAGAGATCAACATGCTGAAGGGGTTCGTTGGTTGTGTAATAGGGTTACTACAATGGACAAGTTATGGTATGTAGTTACGGGAAAAATATGTTGACATGAAAGGCATCATGTGAGAACGCAGGTGCACAGATAGTGAAAGTGGGCTGCTACGATCAGTCTGTCAGCAGTGCGCGTACCTTCTTGAGCAGCTGTGGGGAAGGATACGCTGCCAGGATGGCCGAGGCCATGTCCGGACTGACCCTGTTCAACTGTTGGATCTGCCTCTTCCACACCTGCAGCAGCCCCTTCCCAGCTTTATCCACCCGCTGCCCCCCCGCCCACTCGCTCTCCAGGTAGAACGAGAAGCCCGTCTTCTCCCGCTCTCGCCTGAAAACACACAGAGGAGCACGGGAAGTGGGCTGCCTGATCTGAGGAGGAGGGAAAGAGCTCGGCCGGAGTTGTGAAGCGCTCGCTTACTTGAAAGGGGCCTCTGCTGCTGCTTTGGTCGTCATGGCGATGTGATCCGAGAAGTCCCTCCAGGTCGACAAGAAGCGGACTGAGACTCCAGTGTGAAGCTGGAGGTGCACCACTGCCTGATGGGACATAGGAGGTGTGAATCACTTCTGAAATAATAATCCCTTAAAATACCAAACCCTTGAATCTGTAACTTTCCCTTTGATTCACACATTCATTTGAAATACTTGACAGATCCACTAATTGTCTTTTTTTTTTTTATTATTCAGTATTCTAATATTTAATAGGTTGAATGGGTTTTCAGCACGGACATAAAGGTAAGGGGAAAGATTCCTTAAAACGAGCCTTACAGGTACCCCTTCATTTACACCACCTTCGGTTAATGTGCAAATTCCGGGGGTTCACCTCAGATTTGGGGAGAAATTAATAATATATAATATATATATATGTATAATCATAATAATATAAATAATATATACGGGATTTGAATGGATTATCTGCACCTGTTTATACTGTACTTGAAAAATGAAGGCCCTTTTGACAAATTAATGAAATGCTTTAATGTTATTTGGTCAATTGTAAGGGGTTTCCACACAGGGTTTTAAAGGGTAAAAATCCCTTAAAATTTGCAGTACATTCAATTTGTGCCTTAAAACGGCTTTCTCCGTAGTTTTCAAATGATGTGCAAATTCAGGGGTTCAACCCACATTTGGGGTTAATTATTGTATGTATGAATGAATGGATTATAATATATTAAGGGGTCTTAATCAGGAAAAAGTTACACATTATACCTTTAAATCGGGACAAGGCGGAAAAGGTAGAAAAATGAAGGGATTTCAGTTTCATTGTGAATAATTTAACAAATACAAAGTCTGTTTTCGTTTTTCTCACAGTCATTTTTCTTCTCTTAATTATTACAACAAAAAAAACAAATGCTAATGTAGCTCCTCTACCAGCCAACCAGCCTACCTACCTCCTCCACTTCAACCCGTGACACCTCGGGTAGCGTCTCGGCTCCACCGTTCTTCCTCCTCTTCCTCCCCTTTCCTCCCCCTTGCTCCTCGCCCGGTTTCGAGACTGCCTCTCGAAACCTCTTCTGGCATTGCGACTTCTGGGATCTGGGCGCACACACACACACACACAAAAAAAAGTTGACAGTCTTTTAACTCAGGACATCTCTCTGGCCCCCCGTTTCCAGCTGAGTCCTGCCAGACTCTGCTGACAGTGATCGGTGACATGTTTCCACGCAGCGGAGGCGCTTAGTTTAGCTTACAAAGTATCTGAGTGCCATTCCTTGTTGTTTTTTTTTTTGTTTTTTTTAACATTTCATTGAGTGCCATACTTCACACATTCACACTGAGAGCCACTTGTCTCCTCGGGGGCCCTCTCCACTCACAATCAATCAAGTCGTCCACCGTCGGACACTGAGCGAGTGAGCAGCAGCGGCTGAGTGATTCAGCGCCTTGCTCAAGGTTGGAATCCTCATTCTCATCTTTTCTCCTCTGCTGTGTTGTCTGTGTTGCCTAAGCTTGGGACAGGGTTTCAAACCGACCACACCGACATGCAAAAAGTCAAATGTGTCAATTTGTCACCGTAAAGTGACTATCTTTTGAGTTTTGAACCGTCGCTTGGACAAAACAAGCAATTTCGAGATCCCTTTGGGCTCTTATTTTATATGGACTTAACAATTCGTTGAGAAAAATAAATAAATAATCATTCATGGAGATAACTTGTGTTGAATTTAAGTGTCCAGCGGTTCCAGATTCAGATCCTAGCAGATGCTATCCTCCCCCACCTGAAGTACTTCTCCAGGTCGACGACCACCAGGCTCAGGATCTTGCCGGGCTGGCGGCTCTGCTGCTCCTGCACCCAGGACGTCAGAGTGGGGCCGGAGCCGGACCTGCCGTGCCTCTCTTCCTGCATTAGGTACGGCATATTGGCGTGTGAGGCATTGACATATGAAACACTTACCAACCACAAAACTGAAACGTTGATAACTTACCATGTCGGTTTTTAAATGGAATTAGCATGGGGTTGTTAACTTGGGCAACAGGGTTTCATAAAAGCACTAACTGATATAATCATATAGTCACTAATATGATCATATCATCACAATGTGATTTCAAGAGTCATTATTTCGTAAAAGAAAAAACACATTCCAATGGTCACCTTGGTCAGACATAAAAAAAAAAAAACATGCTCATGCTCATGCACGTCTTATATATATATATATATATATACGCTATATACGCTCCGATTCTCCAGCTGGTTTCCTGATATTTTCATTATACATGGTGATTGTGTGCATCTAACAAGTGTACGTGTAGTTTCTGGAATTTTTCATTTATAAAAACACACTGCACCTGCTGAGGGGATGAGTCTGATCATATTCTGACTTTGTCTTATTTGAAACGGATCAAATCAAATCAAATCAAAGCCTGATGTGTCTTCTTCCTCGGTGCCATAGAGCCCCCATTGTTGTCCAAAAACGATTAAAAACACATGAATGAGCCACACTGGGTGACATGTTGACACACACACACACACACACACACACTGCAGTCCCACGTGAATATATAAATATTCGCTACTAGAGCACCAAATGTGGATTAATCCGCTGCTGAAAATAGTCCCCAACAAATGCACCACTTCATTTAATGAAAAAACTACAGTGCCCAGCTATTTTAGGAAATTACTGAGCCTTTAAAAAAACCCAAAATCAATCAATCATTAGTCCGTCGCCTCAGCTTTTACTTGTCCTTTTCACGTGCTGTAAATGGCAAGTAAAATTACGTCTGCCTCGTTCCGACTGCAGTGTGGGCTCTGAACTCCTCCTTCTCCTGCCCTCTGAGCAAACTGCACTGGAGCTAATGGTTGTTTGAAGGTGATATATGATGTATATTGTGGACATTTGTTTATAGCAATTTAACACTGCTAATGTGTGGTGATGTTGACGGAACCATGCCGTTTCATACTTCACTGGAAACAAATACCATCTGCTTAGCTGCGTGGTCATTAAAAGGGAATTGAATCCTTTTGTTGCGGTTCATATTTTTGAATTAACACACTTCTACTTGTCACTCTATTACTGTATTCTGATGTAGTTTCCTGTTGTGTTACATTTAAATATCCCTCCATCTGTTCTGTTCTGTTCTTCCCTCGACTTTATTCTCATGCCGTTTGTTATTACGATGACCCCATTTTCCCATTAGGTTCATTAAAGTTTCATCTGGTCTCATTTTAAAGCAGCGAGGTCAGTCGCTCTGTGTGTTGGTGTTGTAGTTAAGCTGTTACCAGCAGCAGCAGCTGCAGCAGCCGCTGCCCCACCAACCTGAACGTGGTTGTGGATCAGAGTGACGACATCATCCACTGTCATCTGCATCACAACATGGGCCTCTGGTACACACACTGCATCATCTGGCTGGGATACAGAGGGGACAGACAGGAGATCATTGTCATCAATCACTCATCGTTAAATACTTCATTTAAAAAGAAAGCATTACTGTGTGCGGCATTGTTACTGAACGAGTGACTCATAAAAGTGCTTCTCATTCTCAACCACGGTCACATTTGTCTAAGGCAATTACAGCAAGGTGTCACAAGACAGTTGACAACTATATATAATCGTGCTTCACCTTGAATAGAACACGGCAATGCGAAAGGTAATGTGTGTGTGTGTGTGTGTTATCACCTGTGCACAGGGAGCCCTCCTCATCCAGCTGACACTGCGTGAGAGGGGTTGCTTCTCTATGGCACAGCTGCAGCCCAGAGCCTGCACCGACGCCAGCAGAGTCCCGCCTCCTTCCAGCTGTAAGAGAGCTACAGACACGAACGAAAGTACGAAAGTAAGCACATGGGCTTTATTTGCAATATAAAAATAATCTTTAAATCATACAGACACCCACAGGGCACGACTGCACGGTGCATAAGCATCGGCCGATGTTTTCTCTTTACCTGGGTCCACAGCCACCACCATGTGCTTGATACACTCCTCTGGCTTAAGGGCCTTGGCAGCCTCCGCCAGAGCTTTCCTCTCTGCTTTCTGTCTCTCTTGGACCTGCCTGAGTGCCTCCTTGCCCCTCTGCTGCCTCTCCCTGGCCTGCCTCCTGCACAGAGCCTCCTCCCTGGAGGCCTGGATCTCCTCCGCCGTCCGCTTGGCAGGTTTCTTCTTGGCAGGAGAGGTGGGTGTGCCTCCTGCTCCGGAGAGAGCCGCCGCCGCCTCCTCCACTGAGCCACCCGAGACCCCGTGGCTCGCTGTTCTCCCCTGGTGGAAGCCGAGCGGGCGCTCTGACTCTGAAAACCCATTCTGGCAAGGGAGATGTGAGCTGGCCAGATTGAATGGGAAATTCCGCTCAGCATCTTTCCCATTAGTGCCAGCGGAGGAGGCACTAATCGCGTTGTCTTGTCTCTGTTTGAGTCTCTGTGCCAGGGGGACATAAGGTGCATCGTCATCAGATTCGCTGCTGATCATCATTACATCAGCCGCTCCTGTACACAGGCCCGCACTGCCCTTTGCTGGGGAGAAAATGGCTGCCTCTTCTGCATCACAGCCATCCAGGTCGACCACGCCTGGTTTCTCTGTGCGGCTCTGGGAGGCTTGGAGGCGGCGTCCACCCAGCTGGAGGAAGTCAAACACAGGCAACTCCTCGTCCAGGTCACTCGAGGAGTCACTGTAGGTTCCCATGTTATTTCATGTCCGAGCTAAAGTGACTGTATATGAGACATGAGACCAGAATTATGATAGGATCACCAAGGAACAAAAAAAAAAAAGTGCCTTTTCTGTCTGGTAACAGACAGACAACCAAGCTTCATTCAGAAATCTGTCAAATTGATATTTCTTAGTGTGTTAGTAAGTGATAATATCATCTTCCAGATCATAACATAGAATACACACAAAGCATAGGTATTTTACTAAACTCGGCGAACAGATAAGCCACCAAGCAGAACTTATTTCAGTAAACTCGTGTTTTATATAATTGATGCAGTCTTGTTATTACAACCCACCACTGGGTGTTTTGGTGTTATTGGATAAGGAGGACCAATTACTGAAGTCTTTTAATATAACGGTATTGACTGCTGCTTAATGAATTGGATATATTACTTCTAGCTTTGCTGAAATGAGCAGAGCTCGCCGATAAGAAATAAATTACTTTTTAAATTGAGTTTGGCACAGCATTAATGTTCCCTTAAAAAAGGGAAAGGCGAAACACCAAGGGCAAGCCAAGCCCAATTTAACTGACTACAGACTCCAAAACATTAACTAACACTTCCACGATAAAACAGCTAGCTAGCGTTAAAATAAAAAGAGACGCAAGTTAACAAACGCTAGGCTAGTTAGCTGAAAGTGGATCGGCTGACTATGTTTTGGATACTCACTTTCCACGAAATCTTGCCTGCAGACGTAAGTTAATTATGAAGTGAGACATTTAGGTAAATACTTACTACTAGCACTAGCGCCTACCTCCAACTTTTATTATTTACTTAGATCAACATGCACCACGTCAAATGTTGTCTTTCTGTTGCATGAGAGCTTTTTTGATTTCCCCGGGTTGCAAGGTAATGTTGCGTTCATGTCTATGGAACGACCCTAAACTTGCGTTTCCAACGGCCAGTTTGTTAACATTTAACTAGCTTAACTCATACGTATTAGGTAAATGACATATTTGAGTTTGTTTTATAAAATCAAAACAAATAATGTTAAGCATTAACCGCAATTGAATTAATTTTATTGAATATATTTCTGTACTACAACGTAGCATTTTATATTGTATCAAAGTAGTCCACCTATAAATGTCCCGGCATTTAAAATGTTTGTAGTCTTTCTTTTAATTAAGCTGATGTAAGCGTTAATTCTGACAGCATTTAGCCACAATTTGGGGGCTAATTGTGAACGGTATTTCCACGTATTTGCTACCGTCGTGCGTCTTTCTTGGGAAACATGAATGCAGCACAAGTATCCGGACGTGACGCAAATACGCAAAGGACGTACGTGACATCATTCAAGATGGCAGCGCTGGCGTCCTTGATGCTGAAGTCCAGAGCAGGTATGAAATATCTAGTTAAATGATATAAATTTATACGTTTCTCTCGAATTTACAACTTGCTCGTGGCAGCGCGAGTCATTTGTTTATTTATTCCTAGCAGTTCCATAGCTTCGGTAAACATTATGTCTTGTTTTGCAGTCGAACTTCGCTGTGCTAGCTTTTCAATGTGGATATTAGCACCGAATGTCATGATGCCAGTGGAAAGATAACAACAAATTGTTTATCTTCTTTGTTATCAGCGTTCAAGTTAAGACGTTCATAGAGAATTACTGACGTATGGGCAATTTACATAATACTTTTATACTTCATTTACGCCAATAAAATCTCTTGTGCTTAAACTAACTAACTAGCTAACTAAAGTAATGTTTTTTACAATGCGTCGAACTGACGCATCTTTAATAAGAACGACCTCGATAAACCGTTTAACGGAGTCTGATGTGGTGTCGTTAGTTAGCTGCAGTGCACAATGTATGAGTGACTGGGAGATATTGTGGCTGTAAGCTGGACGCGTGTGTGACCTCCCATGACTTTCTGCGCTGCTGCTGCTGCTGTTTTCAGGTCTGTTGGTGCCCGGTCAGTCCTCTCTTCTAGACTCGGTGAGGTTTGCTTCTAAGAAGGCCGGTGGTAGCAGTAAGAACGTCGGAGGAAAAAGCTCCGGCCGCAGATATGGCTTCAAGAAACAGGATGGTAATAACAATAACACCCGTCAGTATAATATATGAACGTATCTTACTGTATACAATTATCATACAGTGACCTGCTGCCTGAATAACCACAAGCGCTTAAAATGTGTATTAATCCACAGCTGAAAATAGTCCCCGACAAATGCACGACCAACCAATGGGCTTGGAGATTAATGAAAACCAATGAAAATACAAAGTACAATTTATAGTAAAACTATGTTTTTAAATGACAGCTTTGAGAGTGACATGTATGATATGCCTCAGATGTTGTCTGAATACATAAAGATAATGGCAGGACATGTAGGTGATCTTGCATGTCTTTTCATTTGTTCACAAGGTAACTTTGTCCATGCGGGTAATATCCTTGCGACACAGAGGCTGATGAGGTATCACCCAGGAGCACATGTGAGTTCCACGTCTCTGTATCAACGTGCAGTCGATGTAGTGAAAATGTACTCGTTCTCACCTTGCATCCCCTCCTTTTTGCCCCCCCTTTCCTGTGCGGCAGGTGGGGATGGGAACCAACAAGACGCTCTTCGCTCTGGAGGACGGCTACATCAGGTTCACCAAGGAGGTCTACGTCCCGCTGCCGCGCAGCCCCGAGGCCACCCAGGTCATCACCAAGCTGCCAAAAGGAGCTGTGCTCTACAAGACCTTCATCAACGTGCTGCCAGTCAAACAGGAGGGTAAGTTTAAACTGGTGGACATGGTCTAAAACTGGACTTGGCAGGGAGGCCATCATGTCCCGGGTGTTCTTGCGGCGGTCAAAATCAAGAAGGATTCGTTTTGAATGACACTTCTCGAGATCTAAGTGAACAGTGGAAACCTGCAGACTCTTGGCGTCTCCCTGGCTTCCTGTCTCTGGGTTACATAATTATGTGACACTCTCTGTTGGACTTATTAGACAGAAGCTCTCAACTCTGTCACACGTTTATTTACACAAAACATGTAAACTGAATAAAATATCTAAGGAAAGAAACATTTCCAGTGAAGGTTTGACAGATTTTGTGTTGTTGGGGGTCAGCAAGGAGCCTAGATAATATCAGCAGTCAACAATGTGGTGATTTCTCTATTTGGTGATAATAATATCGTCCATGATATTGGTGAAGACCTCAGTGCATAACCGTGGGTTGGTGCATTCATGGTTGTTTACTGAGATGCTTCATGTTCGCCCAGGACTCGCCACCTTAAGGGACTGAAGTGCCATTGCTGTAATACTGAATATGTACTGTATTTACTGTATTAAAGTTTTATATGTGAAAGTCACAAAACAACATTTTTCTTGACTTCTTACTGCAAGCAATGGGACCCTGCATTAACCATAACTGAGAGTTTTCTATATTTGATGCTTTCTCTGCCTCTAAAAGATGATTTCATATATTTCGAGTTCAACAGCAGAAGAATCAGAATCTGACGATCTGACTTTGGGTTGAGCTTGAAAGGTAATTCTTGACGCTACTGTCCGTGAAATCTGATCAAACTACATCCAGAGTCCAAGCAACCTCAATATGTAGGATAACATCCTATACATTTCTTTATCTGTCACTATGCAGACATGTGTAGGTATGTGTCCTTGCGTAGCCCATATAACATAAAACATGAAATATGTCCTTTTAATTATTTCTCCTTTATTAGTAAGGGTAATAATGATTTATGGTGACAAATTAAGGATACTTTGTCACTTCTAACTACTTTGTTCATCACATTTTCAGCCCGGTTTGTGGCAAAGGGAAGGGTTACCACTTTATCTACATAATGGGTTTTAATAAAGTCAGGAAAATTACATGAGTTGCATTTTGCAATACTTTTCCACATAAAACATTAAGCTCTGTGGGACCCCAAACAATGAGGAAGTAAAACCAATGTCAAAAAAACAAGGGGACTGTAGATTTTTGTTTTTACAATATTAGAGTGTCTTTAACTGCTGTCGTTGTCAATTTAGTCACAAATACTTAATTAATAGAGAGCTTTTCAAGCGCTCTGCAGAAAATCCATCTCTGTGGTTGGAAACGTGCAATGCCAGAAACTGACCACAAGAGGTCGCACAATCACTGCTACATTGTGTGCTGTGTACAGTATGAATCGCTGTCATGCAAAAACCATGTATCTCCAAAATCATCAACTTTCTGACAAATCAGCTCTGTTGTCAGCTTTTTTTGACATTTTGCATTTAAATGGTTCATTTATTTAATGAGAGAGACTATTCAGCCAGCGCCACCTCTAATACCAAATTTTAATAATATTAATAATCATTGCGTGGACAAATTGCCTCAAGGGTCTTTCCTACATCCGTTTTGGAAGTCTTGTGTTGAGAAACCTGCCTCACAAAGGTGTTTGATCTGGAAGTAAAGTCTCAACTGCATGCTGGTGGTACACACGTTATTGAGAGACCAAGTTTTCAAGCGCTTTATGGAAAAAAAAATTAGTGCACATTGATATTGCAGGTCTATTTCTTCACAGATTGAGATTTACAGAGGAACAATACCTCCTAAGATTTACAGGTACTCAGTCACTTGGGTAATTATCAGTCTCCCTTAATCATGAATTTGTTGTGAATGGTACAAGCTTGATGTTTTGGCGGCATTTGTTTGATACAGCTTTCAACAGGGTGTAGGAGATAAACAGGAGCAGTTGTATTTACAAGGCTTGTGGTATGCAGAGGGAGTGCGGGCAACGCCTGGTACGCCATATGGGAGTTGGAAGGCTTTCATGAAGCAGAACAAATGATGGATGTGAGGAGTTTGCAGACGTGGCGTTTCTAATTCTTAGAGGGAGGGTGGAGGGTAAATCGCCGTTTGTGGGTCACTGTGCACTCCACCGCCTGATTGGATAATATGCCACGGACAAACTATTTCTATAAAAAAAAGTGCAAGCAAAAACATTCTGTCGACATCTGCGACGCTGTACATGTTTTTCCTCTTTAAAAAGAACAAATGAGTCATGATGTTACTGAATAGCCACTGCCTATTGTGCGAGATCCGCATTCTCGGTTCTCAAGTCCGGGCCGGTATCGATGCAGGTCATCTTCAATGGATACACAGCAGAAAGTGCAATTTTCAACCGTGCAATCTAGGTGCTTCCTGGTTGGGGTGCGTTTGTGTTTCCCGTGGTTATTGTTTGACCTGGATTAAAGAGTAACCCTGTGCTGCCGCACTTTACCTCCTCAAAGGAACAGTTGTTGGTGATCAGTGCAGGCCAAAACAGAGTTACTGTTTAAGCGATGCTTGGTGTTGCCAAAGAGTTTTTTAGTTGACCCGAGTAAGACAACATTTTTACTCTTCCTATCTGGAGATCTGTGTAGAAACTCAGTGTGAAAGACGTTTGCTTTTGGACTGTATGTTCCTACGCAAGTGTGACGATCACATGGTAACACTGACCTTTCAGCCTCTATTGATGGAAATATCTGTCGGCCCGCCACTTTGGACCAGACTGAAATATCTCAACTGTTGTCAGATGGACTAACATGAACGTCTGTGTAGGCATTCATGGTCCTCAGAGGATGAAGCCTACTGACGTTGGTGATCCCCTGACCCTTCCTCTAGTGTCACCAGCAGGTCAAAGTGTTTACCTATCGAGTGAAACATCTCAACATTGATGGCACGAAATGTTGTGTAGATATTCACGGTTCCCAGATGATGAATCCTACTGACTTTAATGATGTCCTGACTCTTCCTCCAGCGCCACCATGAGCTTGACATATATGGTTTTGAGTGAAAAGTCTCAACAACTATTGAATAGATTGCCATGGAATTTGGTTCAGACATCTCTGCCCCCCACAGGATAGGTTGTAATAACTTTGGTGATCCTCTGACTTTTCATCTAGCGCCATCATCAGGTCAAAATTTCAATTTGTCCAAGGGCAAATGCCATTTCCACGAGCCTCAGCTGTACTCAGCTGTGTTTAGTGCTAATGAGCAAATGTTAGCATCAGCATGTTAATTCATTTTGGAAATGACTGTCCTTATCTGGAGTCATGGAGTAATCCCCAAAACATACTGTTCCAAGGCTGGAATGTTTTGTAAATGTCAATGGGATTAATCCTAATAGAATGAGATTATTCTGGGTGTCCGTGGGCAGCTTCAGCATCCTATGATGGCACACGGAACATTAGGGATTTAATTGGTATAAAATCGGTTACATTCAAAGACACTGAAGAAAAGGCTTCAGTACAAAAATAGCCTTATCAGTCTCTAAAGAATCATATTTTGCAATCCTTTGAATCCATCCTCCCATTATACCATTCTTGGAAAAACCCAGTGTAAAACCTGCCAGTAATTGCATGGACAACGCAGAGATTCTCACCCTTGGGTAGTGTATGAAAATACCTCCAAGCAGAGTCGCTGAGATCTATCTAACAGCTCTGCCTCAAAGCACAAGCATTCCTTTCCCGTAACTCTTTTCTTATCCCTGGTAGCGTCACTTGCTTGCCTCTAAAAACAGCAGAAACCTCTTCCTCATGCTCTGGCTTGGCATCGAACTCGAGGAACATCAGATGTACAGAAACCTGGAGCTCTGTGCTGGGCAGTGGGAGGAAGACGGCCCCTGTAGCACTGTGGATGGTTGAACGGGGTTTGAGGACTGGTCCTGGGCGTGAATTGACAGGTGAACATCCAGAGAGTGCAGATCTACGGGTGGCATGTCAAGGGACTGGTGAAGGGTTTCTTCATACGTTGGTGGAGGCTAGAATGGAATGAAGGAAATATTATCATGTAATGTATCGAAAGATGTACTTTTATGGGGGAACGATCAGTTTACTAGTTATGGGGAGGACTGTTCAGCCCGGGAAAACGGTTGTGTAATAACGTCCGTGGCTCTGGAGGAGCTTTCAAAAGTCTGAGAAAACGACCCAGAAGAAGTTATCTCAGCTTGGGCTTGAAGGCTACAAACTTACAGCAGAAATGAGTTGTTACAAACTGAAGAAAAGATGCGATTCGTGGCATTTGGGAAAATGTTAGCCTGTTTGCTCTGAATCACGTCCACTGAACATCGATTGGTTCGGCGATTCAGACGGGGCTTGTGATCCAAACCAATCAAGAGCTTTGCAGGCAGCATCAGGAGTTTGAATGTTATCTACCTACATCGCTAGCTAGCTTCCTAGCTACATCCATAAAAAAAAAACAGAAACAGAAAAGTGGCCACAAAAATGGCAACAGGCCTGGATGAGATCGACACAGCTGTATAACTTATTGTTGTAAGTCATGAAAAAATGTCTTGGGATTGGAGATGATTAGCCTAGTATGAAGACTAAAAGCAGTGGGGAAACAGCTGGACTGGCTCTGTTTAAAAAAAGAGGCCTCAATCAAAGTGTCGTTGTTAGGCTGTTGCTAGGCTATGAGTAATGGGCAGCTCTTTCCGAACAGAACAGAGCTTCCACCCTGAAGAGAAAGTGTCTTTTCTAAAGAGTTCCAGGAGGCTTCCTTCCTGCGTAAAGTACCGGCAGCGAAAATGCTGCGTTCATGGCGCCCATCGCGTTGAAAGGTGCGCTCGGTAGGTGTGCCAAGCGCTGAAATAATTGTTTCTCAACCTGATGAAAACGTTCGGGGGTTTGAAAATATGGCCACCCTAAGTTTGGTGCCATCTTTGCTGTACAGAGATCTACGAACTGCGTTGACTAACCATATCTGGAAACCCATGCTGTAGCCGTAGATGGATGGATAAACTGTTGGGGCACGTACCCCACCGGACAACAACGAATTGTCACGTTTCTGTTGGTATACAGATTTTAAAAATGAGATATACCGTGTTAATTAGCGAGCTTTAGAGGTGCAGGCATTTTTTGGTTTCCCCTGCTTGTAGCCTTTATGCTAAGCTGGGCTAATCGCCTCCTGACTCCAGTTCCATACTTATTCAATAGAGAGTGGTATCGATCTTCTCGTCTCACTCTTGGACGGAGAGCAAACAGGTGCATTCCCCAAAATGTTGAAGTGCAATAAATATCTGCCGAGCAGTCAGCTGTCTGCTCACCTCGTCGTGGCGGCCACTGAGGCCGAAGCGCTGTGAGATCATGCTGTGGATGTGTCTCTGCCGGTCCTTCTTGCGAACACTCTCATAGGAGGGCAGCCTCGGCAGGGCGCCATCCAGGTGGTAGTCATTTGGCTTACCTATTATAAACAGCCTTCCTGGGAGCTAGATAACACACACACACACACACACACACACAAATCTGATATGAAACTCCTGGCAGCTGCACAAGATGCATTTCAAATATTTGCAGCAATCAGTTTTACCTGTGGACCAATAGCTCCCTGGTTCGTGGCAGCACTGTGCTCATTATGGGCGATGCCCATCAGAGAGTGCCTGCTGTGGTAATGGGGAGGGTTGTCCTGGCAAAACAGATCATCAGGGAGCAGTTATGATTTTACAAAGTTAATTTCTGTTAAGTTAGTAGTATTATTGCTTATGATAATGTAGTCTATGGTCAGAGGGTACTTTTTGAAAAAGATCATTTGTGTAAACCATTTCTTTTTAAGGGGGAAATAGAATCAGTCTAGTCTGAGGTTTTGTTTATTACCACTGAAATATGGAAAGTACAACCTTTTATTTATTTTTATTAGATTACTTCACGACCCATGGTTACTCAAGTGTTCCCACAGTATTCACTAATGACTAACATCATAAAACAATGCTCTTTTCCTTGAGGGCATTGGCGATATTGAACCTGGGAGGCTTCCAACTTCAGCTAAACAATTTCCTGGTTGATTAAAGGGTACAGCCAAACTCACTGTACCTCTAGTGGTATCTAGTCCTGAAAATAGTTTCGGGTTTCCCTGCTTGTTGCCCTGCATCCATCCACCCCAAACCGTAAGCAGTAACATGTCTGTCAATAATGGGGACTATTTCTTCTTTCAGTGTTCTTTTGGATTTTTTTTTTAATTAGGGTTAGGGTGCTCCGGCGGATGATGCAGGAATAGGTCTTCTGTTGGCAAATATGCACCCTGCTGAGGAACCCTTAGTTAAGAATCCCTATCAGCTCCATATGGGTGTTGTTGTGCAGCCCAGTTGACCGTGTGTTAGATTCTTGATTTTTCCCTTAGTGATGGAAAATCCCATCCCCAGGAAATCCAAAACCTCCAGGTTCACGCTATGCCGGTGGGTTTGGGGGTAATTTGATGCCTGCAGATTTGTTTGCAGGCCTTTGCACCACCAAAGGGCACCATCAGCTAAGGCAGGTCTTGCATTGTAAGCTAATGTTGTAGCCCCGTCGTGTAGGTTTAGACTTCTGTTATTTAGGTTAATACAGTTTGTTGTAGTTACGTTATTATGCTTTATATTGTGATTGCATGGTCAGATTCCTAAATATGGGGGGACAAAGGGGGCCCATGTATGCCCCGGGGCTGCCTAAGGTGAATCAGGCCACGTCTCTGGGACTATTCTGCGTTTACTGACTTTCTTTTGCTACTTTTGTAAAGTATTGCATGTTACGCGGGCTACGTCTGCACCCCAGCAATCTCATCCTAACAGAATCTAGTACGAAAGGAGTCACGGTCTCTCTGTGGTTGACGGCTGTTCTTACTGTATAGTGGTCCGCCCTGTAGGGTCTGAGTCTGCAGCAGAGAGGATCCTGTCTGTACAGGACCACCACCAGCATCAAGATCACTAAACAAAACGCTACGCAGGACACTGAGGCAGAAGAAGAGAGAAACAGCGCACTGTTACAGCTCCAGCTAATGTATCACATTACATTTCCATGAAGGGACAAGACATCAAATCTGTGACTTCAACTTGCACGTTAAAGTGACGTCAGCATAACTGGAAGGATGTTGGTCAACTGCATCAACAAATGAGCGTCTGGAAACTTTGAGCTCACACGTTGAATTGACTTTTAAATTACAATACATACAGTACAGTGCAGTGTTTGCAAAACGACCAACCCTGACCTTTTTATTTTATTTTATATCTCTCATCAGCTGTGTATTCCTTGTTAATATGATGCAGAATTCTCTGCTCCAAAAATCCACTTTTCTTTTCATGCCACCATACTGACACTTCTTTCCGAGCAAGCTGTTGCCACTGAACTTTTGACACTGGAGTGAGCGAGCTGAAATGTAACTGCAGAGCACAGTTTGCATTCAGATTTATTTTTTTTTATTAAAAAATTGACAAGTTAGCCAGAATTTAATCATTGGATTCAAGTCATTTGCCTTATTAAAGTAGCCTTTAAAAAAAAAAAAAAAAAAAAAGGGTTAGATGGTCAGATAAACATGATGCCCCCCCCCCGCCCCCACCCCTCTTTAAACCAGTTTAGCCAGTTTAACATGTTGGATGAATGTTGACAATGAAGAGAAACAATGCAAAGTGCTGTGCACCCACCTGCAGCCACGATGACAGTCAGCAGCTCTGGTGCCATCGCGGGGGGAGCTGTTGGAGGCTTGTAAGGACATGGAAGTCTTCAATATCCCCCGTTTCCCCCCCGATATGCGCACACAATCACAGCTGGAGGAAAAATAGCTGATCCCCCCCCCCCCCCCCCCCCCCCTACACACACACACACACACTCACTCCGGGATGAACCAGTGGATAAAAATTAACAGCAGCAACAGTCTTCGTCCTCATTCCGCAAAAAAAACAAAAAACAAAACAAACAAACGGAGGAAAACGCTCCGCAAAGTCGACTCTTTTGCACACTCTAGTGGAAGTTAGAGGAGGCGCAGGCAAAAGCTGAATCCCAAGTCATTTTGTGCAACAAATCACTAGAATCTGTAGATAGAAACTTCTATGAAACATTCTAAATATAAAATAATATAATATATACTAGATAATCAGATTTTTATATATATATATATTTATTATTTAGCAATGGCACACTGTAAAAACGACAATAAAATAAACGAATAACTATGAAGCCAATACTAAGGGTCGAAAAGTACAAGTATTCCTGTATTATTGTGTTATTATTGGTGCTAAACGTGTCTAAAAATAGTTTGCAACAGGCTGAAGTGCAGCTAATTTGAACTCATTTGGATGTTTAATCTATAATATAATATCCATCATCAATGTTATTTACTGTAACATAACTGTATGTATATATATATATATATATCAGTTGTGTCAGTACACCATGAAACATTTTGAAATAATTGTATAAAAACGTTTGAATTGCGATTTGCGTGCATAGACTTTCAATGAAAAAGGCACGAAGGCAAGATGGGATCAAACAACAACAACAACAAAAAGAATCACTTTACGTGTAAATAGACTGTGTTGTAGTTCTGCTGAGAGAATGCAGCCTCATCCTCACACACGCCCTCCTTTCCCTCCTAATCATCCTCATCCTCATCCTCCTTTCCCATTCTTCAAACTCCACACGTCTTCTTCATCCTCTCAACGGCTGCTCAGTCACCCCCCCCCCCCCCCCCGTCCTGTATTGGGCGTGATGTGGGTGAGCGATCACGACATGCCTTTTAAATGTTAAGTGATGTAGGCAGACTGTGATTCAGTCCAAAGGAGGGGCTTGTAGGGGAGCGTGGAGCGCTCACAAGGAGAGGGTTGCGTGGGGAGGAGAGAAAGAGAGAGAGAGAGAGAGAGACTGAGAGGGGGAGAGAGAGAGAGAGAGACTGAGAGGGGGAGAGAGAGAGAGAGCGAGAGAGAGACTGAGAGGGGGAGAGAGAGAGAGAGCGAGAGAGAGAGACTGAGAGGGAGAGAGAGAGAGATTTTTTGATTTTTACAAAAACACTTTATTTACATACTTCACATATTTACAGACAACTCAATAAAGTGCTAAATTAAAAATAAGTTATCCAGTAAAAACCTGTGCAAAATGCAATTCATCATTATTAACAGAACAGATGATGTCTCCGTAGCACCAGCGCTGTCTAAAAGCGTCCAAATCACCAATGTGTTTAAAAAACCTGTATTCTAGCCACAGTCTGGCCCTGATGTTGCAGAGCCAGACTGACCTGGCCTCCTGTCCCTCCCGGTTCTCCACCCGGTTCTTCCTGCTTATATATATGGCCATTTTTGCTTCTCCTGAGAGGAAGTTTAGGAGCTGCCACTTCTCTCTGTTTGTCTTGTTGTAGCCAGCTCCCATAATAAAAACACTCTGAGAAAACTTCACACCAAAGAGACTAAAAACCAACGTTAGAAGAGTGAAGAACTCTGTGAGTCTCTGACACTCAGTAAAAACATGGAAGACAGTCTCGCGGAGATCACAGAATGGACACTTGTTAAAAACAGCAGGATTAAGAACAGAAATAAAAGCATTGGAGGCGACGGCACCATGTAAAATCCTCCACTGGAGGTCGGCAGTCCGTTTCTTTAGGGGAGGTTTGTACAAAATCCTCCACTGTGGGCTGGGTCCGGTTTCCCCGGCTAGTCTTTTAGTCCACACAGTGGGGGGCCTGTTGCTCAGTCCTTTTCTGTTAGTGCTTTTTACACAGTTGGAATAAAAAGTATTTTTGTCCGCTCTGTGCAAAGTCAGTTTGTTTGGGTGAATGACAGTCAGCAGGGGGCCGGTCAGGTCTCCTAACCCTGGGCTCAGGTAGATCTCCGGAAACGGGTCTGCGGGGTCCGGTTTGGTCGTTCCCTGGCTGTAGTCCATTAGGAGGCTCTTCTCCTCTCCAGAGAGCCTCTGCCTCCAGAGCTCCAGGATCCCCTGAGCCATCCGGACCGAGCGCAGACCCAACAAAGAGCCCAGGGCCACAGCATCGCTCAGCGCCGGCCCCGCCGCATCTACTAGCTGCTGTAGGCACAGGGTCCTGGACCTGCACAGCGCCCCCATCAGGCCGGGTGTGGCGCTGCTGCTGATATCCAGCCTGGCCCCGTGTATCAGTGGCTCTTTCAACAACCAGTGCAGAGAGTCAGACTTCTGGCACCTTTTTTTATTAAAAAGGGTCCAGGACTTAAAAACACCCTGATAAAACGGAGGCAGCCCACTTAACTTTAAAAGTTTTAAATCAGTTAAGAACAGAGCAGCATCCAGCCCCAGGTTGTTAGCACGTCTGAGAATGCAGCTGGCCACGTCTCTCCAGACTAAATCTGCTGGACCTGTTAGATATTTTTGTATAAATTGGAGCCTAAAAGTGGCTGTTCGGCTGGCCAGGTGGACGAGGCCCTGTCCCCCCTCATCTCTGGCTAAAAACAGCACCCCTTGTGGCACCCAATGCAGACCGTCCCAAAAAAAATCCACCATTTTCCTCTGTATTTCTGCTAATAGGCCTGAGGGGGGGTCGATACATGTTAAACGGTGCCACAGTTGGGATGCCACAAGGTTGTTTAAAACCAGAACCCTACCTTTAAAAGACATTTGAGGGAGCAGCCATTTCCATTTGGAAAGTTTTCCTTCAATCTTTTCTGTGACGTTCTCCCAGTTCTTCTGGACCATGCTTTCTTTTCCGAGAAACACTCCCAGGTACTTTAGGCCGTCTCTCTTCCAGGCCAGGCTCTGGGGAAGAACTGGGAGACCGTCACGCCATTCACCGACAGCGAGGGCTTCACTCTTTTTCCAATTCACCCTCGCTGCCGATGTAATGCTAAATTTTTCCACCATAGTGGCTAAAAGGTCTGCATCCCTCTGGCTTCTGATAAAAACAATGACGTCATCGGCGTATGCCGATAAAACAATGTTTCTACTAAAACCAGGTAAAACCAGTCCTTGTATGCTGGAGCGTATCTTGTTCAGTAGGGGTTCTAGGGAGAGTGCATAGAGCATCCCCGACAGAGCACAGCCCTGCCGGACCCCTCTATACACTCTAAAAGGAGCACACAGACCGCCGTTAAACTTCAGCACACTCTCCACGTCACTGTACAACACCTTGATCTTAGCTATGAAACCTGCGCTGAACCCAAACTTCTCCATGACCTTCCAGAGGAAGTTGTGCTCAACGCGGTCAAAAGCCTTTTCCTGGTCTAGAGAAATCAGACCAGTGTTTATACCCAATGAGCTAGAGACCTCCAAAACATCCCTAATTAGGTAGACATTGTCTACCATGGACCTGCCGGGCACACAGTAGGTCTGGTCCCGATGGATGACCTGCTCCATAGCTCCCCTCAGCCTGTTGGCCAAGGCCTTGGACAGAAGCTTGTAATCCACACACAGCAAAGACACGGGGCGCCAGTTTTTGATGTCCTGAAGGTTTCCTTTTTTTGGCAAGAGCGTAAGAACAGCTCTGCGGCAGGACATCGGCATGGAACCAGAGGCCAGACTTTCATTAAAAACATCTAAAATATCTACTGCTAAAATGTCCCAGAAGGCTTTATAAAACTCTATTGTCAGGCCGTCAATGCCGGGAGCCCTCCGACCCTGCATACTTTGCAGAGCGGCCTGAAGCTCCCGCATCTGCAGCGGCTCCTCGAGCTGGGAGTTAGTATCTCCAGAGACCTGAGGAAGTTCACTGCAGAACTCCTCCAGCAGTGTGTCTTCCTCCTCGTACTCAGTAGAATACAGAGTGGAGTAAAACTCCACCGCCCGCCTTCTGATCTGGCCTGGCTCCATGAGCTCCTGCCCCGTGTCTGACAGCAAGGAGTGGATTACCTTCTTCTGTCCATTCTTCTTCTCCAGGCCGAAGAAGAAGCTAGAGGGAGCATCCATCTCAGCGATGTTCTGAAATCGGGACCTGACCAGTGCACCCTGTACTTTACTGTCTAGCAAGTCGGCTAAAGCCAGTTTTTTTACTTTGAGGACTTCAATATATCCTCGATCTCCTGTGGACTCACTCATTTTCTCTAGTTCCACTATGTCACTCTCCAGGTCCTTCATAGATCTGGTGACGTCTCGTGTAACATTGAGGGTGTGCTGTTGACATAGAAGTTTAATTTCAGTCTTCCCATGGTCCCACCACTGCCTGAGACTGCTAAAATCACCCTTCCTCTGTCTAAAAACACCCCAGAAATACACGAGAACCTCCCTGAACTTTTTGTCACATGTTAAAACAGAATTAAAATGCCAATATGCACTTTTCGGCAAAATATTTCTAATAAAAACATGACATAAAAGCAGGGAATGATCCGTAAAACCAGCAGGTATAATTCTGCACATTTTGAATATATTAAAATGATGCTTAAAACAATAAATACGGTCAAGTCTGGCTGAGGAGATCCTACTCTCTCTGAGGTGGGACCATGTGTACTGTCTGCTGTCTGCGTGCATCCTCCTCCACACGTCCACCAGGCCATGAGAGTGGACCAGCTGCCCCAGAGCATGCTGGGATGCTGGATGAGGCTCTGCGTGGTTGCGATCTAAAGACGCATTTTCAGTACAATTAAAATCCCCACCCAAGAATAAAAAATCCTCCGAGGCACAGCTGTTTAAAACATCATTAACTTTTTGTAAAAACAGCTTCCTCTCTGCACCGTTTGCTGGAGCGTACACATTGATAAAAACAGCAGTGAAATTCTCAAAACGAGCTTTAGTTAAAAGTAACCTCCCCTCAATAAAATGCTCGACCTCCAGCGAGACTGGAGAGAAGTTCCTGGAGAAGAGGAAGCCCACTCCTCCACTTAGAGTGGTGTTGTGGCTTAAAATGGCTTCTCCTTCCCACTCTCTCCTCCAGTCTGCCTCATTTTCAGAATTACTGTGCGTTTCTTGTAAAAACATGACATCAATGTGCTTCATTCTGGCAATTTCATAAATACGTTCTCTCTTACTTGCATCTCGGGCTCCATTGACATTTAAACTTCCCACTTTAAAGACATCCATGTTAAGTGAGATATTAAGAACAACAATTAAAACCAATAAGTTAATTAAAACACACATTGGAGTTTTTGACATCATCACTGTTCATTTGTTTCTTTACTTTAAGCACAAGTTTTTTCAACCTAAAACCCTCCTGGTCAGTGAGGCCAGACTCCTCTCTTTGGCTCATGTGGAGTCTGGCCGATGAATAAAACAC